>NC_137189.1:13834985-13849985 GCF_960531495.2 Zeus faber
AGCAGAATTTTTTTTTCATGAAAACGTATCTTTTTAATTCGTAAAAACAGGGCAATTTTGTCAAGTGAATGCATTACGCTTCCGTAGGTATTAATTCCTCTTTCTTTTATAGGATTTGTGCACCTCTGCAGCCAACGGAGCAGGTCCTGTGGCGCACCAGCCATGGGTGAAGTTACTCAGATGGGGGGCGGTTCGAATTCTTTTGAAGCCCTGAATGATGTAGATAAGGGCTGAAATCTGAACAGCTTATTTCCCCACATGTTTTCTGGAATAGACAGCTTACAAAAAAACTGGCTGGGCTGTCTTATTTCACAGTTTGTGTGTTAGTAGGCCCATCAGACACCCAAATGTACACTGATCAGCCACTTCCAGGTGCCAGCATCTGAGAGGGTATATATACGCCGATCCGCTACCACATTAAAACCACTGACAGGTGAAGTGAATAACATTGCTCATCTCGTTGCAATGGCACCTGTCAAGGGGTGGGATATATTAGGCAGCAGGTGAACAGTCAGTTCTTGAAGTTGATGTGTTGGAAGCAGGAAAAATAGGCAAGCGTAAGGATCTAAGCCACTTTGACAAGGGCCAAATTGTGATGACTTCACGACTGGGTCCTAGCATCTACCAAACCATAGGTTTAGTGGGGTGTTCCTAGTATGCAGTGGTTAGTACCTACCAAAAGTGGTCCAAGGAAGGACAACCAGTGAACCAGCGGCAGGGTCATGGGCGCCCAAGGTTCATTGATGCACGTCTGGTCCAATCCCTCAGAAGAACTGCTGTAGCACAAGCTGCTGAAAAGTTAATGCTGCTATGATTGAAAGGTGTCAAAACACACAGAGTCAGAACTGGACCATTGAGCAATGGAAGAAGGTGGCCTGATCTGATGAATTATGTTTTCTTCTACATCATATGGATGGCCGGGGTTAGAGTCTGATCCGATCATCAGCATCTGTGGGATGTTCTGGAACAACAAGCCCGATCCATGGAGGCCCCACCTCGCAACTTACAGGACTTGAAGGATCTGCTGCTAACGTCTTGGTGCCAGATACCCAAGGACACCTTCAGAGGTCTTTTGGAGTCCATCTCTCGACGGGTCAGAGCTGTTTTGGCGGCACGAGGGGGAGCTACACAATATTTGTGGTTATTAGTGATGGTTTTAATGTTGTGGCTGATTGGTGTAAGTGGACAAGCACAGAAAAAGTGAGCTTGTTTACCATAATAGGTCCCCTTTAAAGGAATAGCTCGTCATTTTTTTTTTTTGTTTATCCTTGTTTTTTATCCACCTGTGGTAGTTCAGCCTAACACACTCCACCCGAGTGGCGTTTTTCAGGGCCCTCCGGCACAGAGCCACAGACGATGATGGGTCATAGACATCAGTTTATTGGAGAGAGGAGGCTCGGTGGAATTAGCCAGGAGCAGATGGAACATGTCCTGACTATCCTGAGTGTGTGTGGATGGGGTTTTTAAACCTGCCGCTTGTTAGCCCAACCAACGAGCATCGGGCGTGGCTGCTCAAACCCTCCCATCCACACACCATACCGCCCTTCATGTAGTATGTAGGCAGGTTCCAGCTTTTCATCCATACTGGTCGCTTGGCTCCAAAACTCCGTCAGGAGTTCAATGCAAGTGATGGGGGTGAAGTCCACAATCTGTGTTCAGTGCAAAACCTCACTCCACATTTCAGAAAAAGCCAACATGACACTGCAGTTGTCTGACTTTGTAAATTGGAGTAATGTTAAAATAATAGCGCCTTTCTTATACCACAGTGTTTTTGCCGGTGTTGCACCAAAAAGGGTGACTGTATGTTCTATACGCATGCCTCTAGAAACCAGTAGGGATAACAAACTTATTGCAAATGGGAACTTATGAATCACTGCGTCTTCAAAAACATTACAAGGTGTGTTTGTGCATGCATTATGTATACCAATGCAAGCACACACACACACACACACACACACACATACACACATTTGTAATGTATGTTTAGTCAGTTGTGTGTTAGCTTCTGTATTGACATGGGTGCAATTGTGTGTATTGTTTGTGCATGTGTTTGCATTCAAGTGCATTATCTTCTGTGTGTGTGTGTGTGTGCGTGTGTGTGTGTGTGTGTGTGTGTGTGTGTGTGTGTGTGTGTGCGCGTGCACGCGCGTGTGTGTGCGCGTGTGTTTGTGTGCGCGTGTGTGTCTGTCTGCATGGTGGACGTACATGTGGTGCTAGTGGGTCAGGACGAACCGGGATTTGTTGGTTCCCACAGGCTGTGTGGAGGCCGTCTCTGCCGTGCTATCAGCCTCCGTCTCCGCCCCCCCCCCCCCCCCCCCCCCCCCCGGCACCCCCCAGCTCCACCGGGGCCCCCTGACGTCAGCCCCCCGCCTGATAACAGGGTCTGATACAAGCTGGGGTGAGGATGGGGGTGTTTGGAGGAGGGACGAAGTGGAAGGGGAGGGATAGAGAGAGAGAGAGAGAGAGAGAGAGAGAGAGGTTACACTAACAGAGTCGGCCCTGGATAAGACCCCTGGACAGATAAGACGGAGGAGAGTGTGGAGCCTCTTTTGTTTTCCACCGCTCCTCCTGTCTTGTGGCGTCACCAATCTTTTGCTTTTCTTCTCAGAACCACCCAATTAGTCTAGCCCCCCCCTCCCCCGCCCCGCTCTGTCGTTCTTTCTCTCGCCTTCCCTCTTGCATCCTCCGTCTCTGTGCATCAACACACAAATCCTGCCGCTGTTATCAGGCCACTGCGTGGCTTCTCCTCTTCCTTGTTGTTGTTTTTGTTGTCTTTTGCAGAGTTTGCAGGGGATGGGGGGGGGGGGGGGGGGGGTTGACTGACAGCGGAACCAAGCTGACGGTGCGTCGAGCAGTTCTCTCAAATATTAACTTTTCTCTCCCTCACACACTTACATCTCTTTTTGTTTTTATATTTCTTTTTTATATCAATGGTTTTTTTTTATTACCTCTGTCCGCTTGAACTCTGGGTGAACCCTTAGTGGACTCTCGCATACACCTAAGTCCCTTGTCTGGGATGATGTCACCTGACCTTTGCCTCACCTGACTTTAACCCCCGTCTCACAAACAAACACAGAAACAAACACATGCTCCTGCTCTCTCTCAGTGAAGTAGAGTCAAACCTCATATTGCTATATTAACTGCTGCAGGTGTGTGTGTGTGTGTGTGTGTGTGTGTGTGTGTGTGTGTGTGTGTGTGTGTGTGTGTGTGTGTGTGTGTGTGTGTGTGTGTGTGTGTGTGTGTGTGTGTGTGTGTGTGTGTGCGTGTCCCCTGTATGACTGATCCTATTCCATATTTGTTCTTTAAGCCCTGGACTTTGGCCATTGCTTATCACTAGGAGAGGTCCTGGGATTCATGAGTATCCATTGCTAAAATACACATGCTCTATAACAACCAACACCCCCCCTCTACCCATTGGGTGGAATATTAAATGAATATGATTGGCTGTTATTGAGTGGGATAGGTTATAGAAAGAGTTGGATTTAGCATGGGATGAGCTAACTGTGTGACTCGAAGATTATAGTTCAATAATAATTACCAGTAATACAATGAATACAATGAATACATAAAATTAATTAATTAAGATTACAATTAAAAAAAGAGTAAAATAAAACAAAATAACAATAACAATAACAATAACAATAACAATAATTCAATTACAGGTACTACTCATTTAACGACAGAGTTCCATTCCTAGGACTAAGTTGTTAAGTGAATTGGTCAATAAGTGAGGACCCGTGTTATTTGATGGTAAGGGAGTGTGGCCATTGCAAACGCTACTGTAGTGAATACTGACAGACTGAGAACGAGACTGAGACTGAGATGAACGGTGATGAGATGAGATGTATACAGTGTATATAGTGTATATAGTAAAAACAGTGTATATAGTGGATATAGTATATATAGTATAGATTCAAGACGTTTATCACATACTCGTCACATACATATACATACTTTCATACATATATGCAATGAAATGTCAAATGTCAATGTCATATATAGTGTATATAGTGTATATAGTATATATAGAGTATATAGTGTATATAGTATATAAAGGGTGATGAGCGATGAGATGCTCGACGCTGAAACGCACTGCGCACGCCGCGGTATTGTACCCAGTGTACAACACAGACTGGTCAGAGAGCTGGTCGTTAAACAGGTGGGTCATTAAGTGAGGAGCACCTGTATGATGAACTACACCGGTTTATCAGGGTCTGCATGAACGGTACAGCTGATAATTGAAGGGAGCAACGCCCGAGAGTGGAATTTCATATATTGGTGCACGCAAGCACTGACGAAAAGATTCAAACATCTGTGTGATCAAGTCGGTCAGGAAGCTTCACAAACTGTGGAGATCTTTTAACTGTGGAGATCTTTTCGATCATTTAATTCTTATCACCCCTAATTGAGTGCTGTGCATGACATGTTTGCGCTCCTCTCCAAACAGTGCGAACTACAAGGCTCCAATTTGGCACTTCACGTATCAGAGCCAGCATCCAGAAAAGTTAATTATTTATTCAAAACCACACTCCCCGTTAGAGAGAGCGTGAAAGTGTGTGAGGGCGTGCGAGAGCGTCGTTCTCTAAAGAGACTTGTGTCTCGCTGGTGTGACTGTTTGACCCTCCGTGATCAAACAGAGTTAATCCAGGAGTTTAACATGCAGATACCTTAGAATAACACACACACACACACACACACACACACGCACGCGCACACACACACACACACACACACACACACACACTTAAGATAGAAAAACGTACATGCCGTACATTTTAAAAATGTGTTTTAGTGTGATTTCATTATACAGTATAACACATTATAATTCAGAGGCTAATTGACTGGAAACTATTGATTAGAGATACAATTCTTGTGTATGAGTGTATTAATAATATAATAGTAAAGCACAAACCTAAAATGTAAACACCACAACTTGGTTAAAAAGGCCAGTATGGGCCGCCTGTTTCACTGGAACAGATTGACTGATCCGAAGACCGTAGATAAGACCCCCCCACACACACACACCCACCCCCCCACACACACACACATGCACACTTACACACATACACACATGCACACACATACAACATACATTGTTCTTGTTTTGTTATAATCACTAATAAGCTCAGGAAGACTCGTGGTGATCAATTATGGGTAAGGTCAGGTGTGCTACACTTATACTAACAACAGAAAAGTTCAGCAGGAATGTTAAGGAAAGTTTATCATTATATTTGTTCCTTTATTTTACAAAATTATTCAAAATCATAATAAAAAAAGGCTCTATTGGATACATGGTAAAGTTCTTTATGTTCATGTATATACACAATGTGGATGTGTGTGTGTGTGTGCGTGCATGCGTGCATGCGTGCGTGCGTGCGTGCGTGCGTGCGTGCATGCGTGTGTGCGTGCATGTGTGTGTGTGTGTGAGTAGATAGCCCCTGGACCTCTGTTGACAGTGTATTCTGAGTTTTCCTGCTCCTGCATTTGAAGTTCTTCCTGGAGCCAGAGGGTCCAACTGGAGGTCTGCGACAACACACGACCCTGTGTGTATGTGTGTGTGTGTGTGTGTGTGTGTGTGTGTGTGTGTGTACCATATGTCTGTTCAGTCCTTGGAGGAAGGGCCACAGCAAGTCACTGACCCCCAAATGTAGGGTCTCTGCCCCAGCCAGGTCGGGGACAGTTTTCCTGGATGCCTGGTGCCTGGTGTGGATAATCTCACACACACACACACATGCATGTACACACACACACACACACACACACACAGACAAAAAATACTATTGATCATAGCGTCCGACACACACCTTCGTCTACAGCTCTCCCTATTTTCCACCAGACGCCAGCTTCACAATCTAGTCCCTCAGCTCACACCTCATTCATACATACACATTGACAGCCAACACACACACACACACACACACACACACACACACAATCGCATTGGGATCATTGTATTGTACACGCACACATACATATATACACAGAAATGCATTTAGACACACACAGACATGTGCACCCACATGCACCCATATACTGCACACACACACACACACACACACACACACACACACGCACACTGACTATTAGCAGTCTCTGGGATCCGTCACTGTCTGTCAAGGTTTGTGTGTGTGTACATCCACACACACACACACACACACACACACAAGTTCTATACATTTCGCAGTCACGAGGATTAACTTGAATGGACATTCATCTTGTTTGCCAACACGTATGAATACAAACTCGTCAGAACCAATCATGAAAAGATAACAATTACAAATCTGCCAAAACTTTCTAATCTTGACATCGCGGATTTAAGTCGTTGGAAAATGTATTTCAAAGTAAGTTGTTATGTTTTAAAGTAAAAAAATTCCAAAAAACGCCAAAAGCAGTTTTCTTTTCAAGTATACGTTTGAGCCTTTTTTCCATCGTGTGGTAGGACATTTCACCTGCGCCATGTGTTTCTGATCGATACAGTGATGACTCACTGCTGACCTTGTGATACGGCGTCAAACTACATAGACACTCTGGGCCTTCAACGCCCTGGGCCTCGATATTAGATTAGCCACGAATCAGTGGTCCCTTCATCCCTTTATCAGGGGCCCAAGTTACACATTGATGACAGTTCCCCACTTCTATTGGAGCAATATTGTACTATTCACCTTGACTTCTCCATAGGAAGCAGGCAGCGGAGGCCAAGGCCAGAGATATAGATGGATAGAGAGAAAGATAGATAGATAGATAGATAGATAGATAGATAGATAGATAGATAGATAGATAGATAGATAGATAGATAGATAGATAGATAGATGGATAGATAGATAGATAGATGGATAGATAGATAGATAGATAGATAGATAGATAGATAGATAGATAGATTGCAGAAGGGGAAATATAGTCCAAATATATTTTAACATTGTATTCTGTAGAGCGTTATAATTTATTCTCTGTACTATTTCTTTCTGACCTTGTCAAGTGAACAGATTTAACATCATTTTTTTTCTGAGCACCAGTGCATTCCTTTTGCATTTAATAGCCATTGCATGGGTCTCTTGAAGACTGACCATTAAAAAGAAAAATTAAACATCCAGATGGTTAAGAAATAACTGATTAACTCACGAAAATGATGGACATATAGTCTATCATTGCTCACTTACACTTGGTCACACACGCACGCACACACATATACACGCACGCACACCCGCACGCACACACGTCTTTATTGGCAGCCAGACTTGTGAGTGCATAGTGTACAACTACATAATTCAATGTGGTCCTGTCAGAGGGAAGTAGCTGGACAATGAAATGGCCTGGTGTGTTTACGTTCACAAGTGTTGATGACAGGTATAAATCTGTCCTCTGGAGACTTCCGATGAGGACCGCGAAGGGCCCGTCTGGCGTCGAGCACACCCGCACGGGTCACCATCCCACGCCACCTCGGGCCCTGATATAATAATACAAATAAAAATTACAATTAAAAAAAATAAAAAAATACTGCTACTACTACTACTGATAATAATAATAATAATAATAATAATAATAATAATAATAATAATAATAATAATAATAATAATAATAATAATAATAATGATGATGAAAAATAGCATTTATCGAATTTCTATTGCAATTCTGCCTTAACTTTGAGTGTGTTAAATTATTATTTTTATTATTATTATTATTGTTGTTATTATTATTATTATTATTATTATTAATATTATTATGTTATTGTTATTCATATTAGTTTAGGTCTAATGATGGACTTTTTCAAAACAAAAAAACAACTTGTTTTTTTCGATGGGAAAATGGGGGTTAATGGATAACTTCACTATGCTTAATGCTCTTCAAACATGCGGTCGCTTCTTTTTCAGACTTTATTTAGGCATGCATGTTTTTTTGCGCGATTCCCCTAAACTGGATTGCGACGACAATTCCGAAATATTTGGAAATGAAGGGGAAAAAGGTAATTAATGAGGTGCTAAGATGGTTGGAGATAACCCATATAATTTAAACCGTTTTTTCTGCAACACCCTGAGGATATCCATTTTTTAGAGGAGTAATAAAAAGCAAACATTATTGAATCAACCTGCATGTATCTTTGCGGGTTTGAATGCTCTTCCGGATTGTCAAGTCTTAATTGTCCAAGTTTACAAGCGTTGGGGTCGGCAATATTCTTCCTTTATTTCCTACAATCACTGACATTGAAAGGAAAAGAAACGTTTAAATAACAACATCAACAACACAATGCAACCAAATCATTGAGTACCCCCATCTTGATGAGATTTACTTTCGCCACTTTGACTTATGCGATACGAAAAACAGGTCTCAAGTGTGCAAAACACAGGACAAAGGCCTTCTATTGACTACACACGAGCAGCTGTTGAACTACATAGATTCCACGTGTATAAACATACATAAACATTCCATATAGAAACATTGATTTTATAATGCAAATGAATTTCACTAACTATTTGGGAGAGAGAAAGAGAATGGAGAAAAAAAGTGTGTGCGTGTGTGTGTGTGTGTGTGTGTGAGAGAGAGAGAGAGAGAGAGAGAGATGATAACGAGGCAGCAGGGATCTCTATCAGTAGTTCTCTGCTCCCTCCTCCCTCTGTCTCTTTGAGTTCAGTTTACACTTCATTTACAACTCGTTTGGGGATGTTTCGGTCCATTTGAAGGGAAGTCCCGAGTCCGTGGAGATTGGATTAGAGCGCATTTCATCTGACAACAGATTGCAATCACACGCATTATCCCACTTGTCCATCATCGCGGATGTCCACGCACCGGGAGAGGACATGTACCAGGGGATGATGGCAGCCAACCACGGAGCCCCCTCGTTCGAAGCCGGCTTTCTGCACGCCGCTGCGGCGGGCTCCTCCCCGGTTTACGTCCCCACCACCCGGGTGGCGGCCCCCATGCTCCCGGCGCTGCCCTACCTCCAGACGCACGGCGGGGCGTCGCAGCAGAGCAGCCCCGCGTCGTGCCACGGCGCGTGGGCCCAGCAGGCGGGCGCCGACCCGGTCCCCTCGTACTGCGGTGCGAGCGCCGGCGCGCACCACTCCTCCCCGGTGTCCACGCGCTTCGCCTTCTCCACCAGCCCGCCGCTGTCCTCCGGGGTCGGCGGGGTGTCCAGGGATACCGCGGCCTCGTACAGCAGCCCGCTGAACATCTCCGCCGCCGGCAGGGAACACTACGGGGCCCGGGGCCTCGGCGGGTCCTACCACAGCCCCTACCCGGCCTACATGAGCCCGAACGTGGGAGGGACGTGGCCGGCGTCCCCCTTCGACAGCCCGGTGCTGCACGGGCTGCAGAGCGGAGGAGCAGCACGGCACCCGAGCATAGGTGAGAAAGAGCTGATGTTAAGAAAATAATAATAATAATACTAATACTACTACTACTACTAATAATAATAATAATAATAATAATAATAATAATCATCATCATCATCATCATAATCATCATCATCGTCATCATCATTATCATCATAATCATGATAATAATCAATTATATTTTTACTTTGTGTCGCACTCTTTCCAAAGACACTTAAGTGTGTACTTTAAATCACATAGAATAAAACAATTCATAATGTCTAGTAAAACGTTTAAAGGATGTTTTTTGTGTAGTTTGTTTCTCCTTTGGGATGTTGTGTAAAATGACTACACTTCATACAGCCATGTTTCCACTATATCCTCTTTATAATCCCAAATGCAATGTATTTACACGAATATAAAGTGTTTAATTGTCATTAAACATTTTATGTTTATTAAAAGACCTATTAATGATACCACAATATTAAATAAATTATCCAAGATATTTCTTGTTCAGTATTTTTATGCTGTAATTTGTATTGAACAATATTTTACAATGCAATGTATTTTGTGAAAATAAATGTACGACCTGTCGAAGTAGATTGTTTACCGCAACTAAATATTATACCATGTTTGAACAACATGTTTAAATAACTTGATAAGTGGTGTGACGTCATTTCTTATCAAAATGATAATAACATTATAACATCGTGGCATTTCGAGGTCTTCAACTCTCCTTCAAATTGTTTTTAAATTGTTTTTAATTATTTGGGGGTTTTTTTTAAGCAAGAGGCATATTTTTCGTTTAATATACATCCTAAATACATAAAAAAGCCTATAATATTAGTACTGATAAAAGGGAATTAAGAATATTTCCAACACGCTTTTATGAATTATTAAGAAGACAAGACGTCTTGGAAAATGAACGAAAATAACCTAAAAATCGCTCAGACAAAATCCCTGAACAAAAAGCCCAATGTAGCCTAATTAAATTAAATTATCAATACCAAATACATATTTATACGTTTTTAATGTCTGCATTTTGGCAAAACTCCCATTTATTAGCTGTAGGCCTAGTTTAACCAAAAACACGAAAGTGATCAAATAAAAACGTTGATTGATTATAATAAATGTTGGATCATAAGTCACACAATAATTTAGCTTGTTCTGCCCAAAAGATTTGTGCATTTTATAGTCATAAAATATATTTTATTAACTAAATATATTTTTTATTTTACCGCAAAATAACATTTAAGGCAGAAGGTCCATCAGACTTATTGCACTGGACCAACATTTTGCCATTAATCTTAAAAACCATAATAACCCTCCCCGATTTTAATGCTGAATGGGACAATCAAGTATTCAAAGAATAATCTGTATGTTCCTGGACATTATCGCCAACATTTCAGATAGCACATCATGAAGCTTATGGCCGAAAAGCGGGGTTTGAATCTTCTCCAAACAGTATTGAAAAGGTAGCCCATTTCAGTTAAATTAAACATTGGGCTACTTGTAAAATTGCACACAGTGCACTTAAAAAATAAAAATAAACAACTGAAGGCCTTCTAACATTGGAATCGCAAGGGTAAATCATGACTTTAACCTACATATTGTGTGTGTTAATTTTCCCCCAATATGCATTTTCTCCCTCAATTTTAATTTGCTCCGAAAATACATTTAGTTGTGACACAAAATATACTGTTCCTTCAAAACCTGGGTTGAGTATAAACTTCTAATCTAGAATGCAGGTTGTAAAATTAAGATCCAAGCATGCTTGGATAGATATTCATCTAAATACGATGATTGAATCACTGTTTTCACCATCGGCAGTATCCTTTTGAATGTTTTCTAATCTGTAAATTATCAATATCAATTCAAAATTATAATATCAAAAACAATTGTTTTCCCTGATTTCGGAATTGTATTAAATCGTCCATTGTTATCGTCGTGATTGCTGATAAAGGCTTCTTGCAGAGCAAGTAAAACAAATCCCACCGTGAGGAAGCTGCATGTGTTTTTTATTTTATCATAAATATTATTTTGGAAATCAGGAAAGCGTTACACAACAAATAATGATCTGGCATGGCAACAGATGAACATTGTGCGATCAATATCAGCATGAAGCAAACGGGACGTTTCGCAACGCGCCGCTTTTTCTTATTGTCAGGTTTTGGAATTGTTTTCATTATTTTAAGGAGACCTACAGCTGTGCATGTGTGGGTCCTGACACGGGTGGCGTGCGTGCGTGCGTGTGTGTGTGAGAGAAATAGTGACATTACTCATGGTTTCTCAAATGTCAAATGATTAACTATATTTCCATACATACGTTTACATGTTCCCGAAGGCCTTGGCGGTCCTGGTCCCTGTCCTTTGAGGGAGTAACATTGGACGGTGATCATATGAATGGTTGTTATTATTCCCTTTGTGAATATTTCGTATCGGCAGGTGATTTGATCCAATACAAAAGTGATTTGGCTGCAGGCTGCACTCAAAAGCAAAGGAAGGATTTATTATAAAAACAACATTAAAAAAAAGATACCTATAAGAACATCCCCTACAATGAGACGCTGAGATATTTGAACAAGTGAAGAACAACCAGGCTCTGAGCAGCGTGAAAGATAAGAGCACGGATCGATCGAGCTGATCACCGCATCCGTAATTAAATTAGATTTTGTCAGAATGGGACCGTCCGTAGTGTTATTATAACGATGGGCGTGGTTTAGAGGCATTTTAAATAACTTCACTCAATTGCTTCGTAATCGTATGTGCGTGTGACGTGTGTTTAGCCGTGGGGCAAAGGTTTCCATTGAGAAATCTTTTGAATTCCTGATAACTAATTTGACTCATATTACCTTTAATAATTTACTTTAGGAAATTGTAAAAAAAAACCAAAACATTAAAGTCTATTGCAATATAATATTTAAAGCATTTCACCTTGGTTTTTGCAAGAATGTCTCTTGTTAAACATGTAAAACATATTATAACTCTGTTATATAATATTTTGTACAAAGGTAATGACAATTTTTTTTTACCGTTCCCATGTTTTTGCTAATATTGTATGTTACTCCCTGTTTAAAGTAAGCTGATAAATAATTTTATCTTAAAAAGAGCTCATGTATATTAAATCTTATCTTAAATATGACTTTGTATTACTTATATTACTTATTTAATTAAATAGAAATAATGTGCAAATGTCTATGATATTGCATATACATTAATAGCTATTCCAAATGTTCAATTTTTTCACTTTTTAGCTCATTTATATATATTGAATATATATATTTTTTAAGTGCACACGTTTATATAATTTTAATCTCATTTCAGTTTATTTACAGATGGAAGTTCTGCCACTGAAGTGAATTAAAGTGACATTTCTTTGTGATTGGAATCTTTGAAAATTCCAATGCTAGGCTATCATATCAGAGAGGAGACAATCTGGTATTATATCCAGGTCTTTGGCTTCTGCTTTATCAGTGGAAACTCAGTGGGGGGAAAAAAACACCACCATTTTTTTCCCGTTTAACTTGTTGAACAAAACCCCTGAAGTGTAACTTCCAAACTGAAACCTACAAGAGAGGCAGATGCACACTGACATTTTGAGGAAGAAATCCTCCCTCAGAAGACAGCCATTCTCTTTGTGTATTGTCTTGTGTTTGCAGGTTGTGTCGACTAGCGAGCCGCCCGGCCCAAGGTTAGCTCGCCCCGCTGGCTTTATCTGTTTTCTTTTTCTTGCCATCGGCCTTGGAGGAAATGTGCATATGCATCCAGATTGTACAGCCTACACATTCCACAGGTCCATCCCACAGTGATTTGAGAAGCACTTTATCTACTGGACTGAATATCTGAAAACCAAGATTCCCAGCGCTATTTAAGGGGCATTTAAACAGATTGTGGATTTTATCATAAATATTAGTAGTCTCTCATCACATTTGATCACACATTTAGCACTTTATGATGGCTGGATAGCGTTTGGAAGCTCTAAAACATAAATCAAATGGATGGATATCTCTTTTTTCCCTGAATGGATGAGTGGCTCTTGGCAGACCCCTCTCTGGCCATGTGAGAGTGTGAGAGTGAAGATGACATTTTTCAAATGTCACACCATGAGGGAGGGATAGAAAGAAAAAGGAGAGAAAATAGAGGGAGCGAGGGAGAAAGAGACAGGGAGATGTGATAGACATGGAGACTGCATTTGAATAAGATGGAACTCTACTCAGTCTCTATTTGCAGCCACACTCAGTATTTGAGGGAGGAGTTGAGAGATAAAGTGGAGATTCCAGCCAGCTGGCTTGTGTGTGTGTGAGTGTGTGTGTGTGTGTGTGTGTGTGTGTGTGTGTGTGTGTGTGTGTGTGTGTGTGTGTGTGTGTGTGTGTGTGTGTGTGTGTGTGTGTGTGTGTGTGTGTGTGTGTGTGTGTGTGTTTGTTTTTCCATAGTCAGACAGGACAACCACTCCATCTACTGGTTAGAAAATCACATTTCTTCAGATGAACTTGCATCTGAGCATGCCATAGTAGAGGGCCTCTACATGCTCCAGTGGTGAAGTGCAGGGTATACGAAGGTATTATACCTACTTCTTTTTCAGTCGGCATTGTGTGTACCCACCTCTAAATCCCCTCTGATGCGCATCATTCACTAGCGTCCTGCAACAGCCAAATCATGAGACATTCTGAGCACATGTTCTGTCCCTTTAAAAAACACCCACTAAAGAGATTATCTTCACATAAAAAGTGACAAATTATGTAGCTGTCTTACTCTATTGTCACTATTGATTGATTGCTCTTCTGTGGCTAATGTTAATTCAGTAATGATCCTTACTCCCTGAAGTCGAGCAGCATAAATTAAGCGACAGTTTTCAAATACTATGGGTCAATTTTTGGCTGAACTAAATATGCAAGAGTAATCTAACATGTCACTATTTATAACACAGACAATTGCTTGGTAAAAATGAAGAGCATACCCACCTCTCCAGGCGCCACTACATACTCCATTGAACCATTGCTTCTACTAGAGGCTATGATTCGAAACCTTTTATTGATGCAATCCGTAACAACGAAGCACACAAATTATCACAAATATTCGTGTCTCTGAATAATAACCAATGTCAACGTTTCAATATAGAAATTCAATATAGTATACATTACTGTGATTGACAGTGATATCTGAATGGACCTCGTCCTGCTGCTCCTTATGTGGTACTGATGGCAGGCTAAAATAAATGATGAATACATATTGAGAATAGTCTGGTAGTTTGATTTTATCAAAATCTTAAAAAACCCTCATTACTGCTGATTTTTACTGCTGAATTTTGAGAATACTACGCAGGCCTTATGTAGCTTAGCTAATCAAAACCCAGTCAGGGACATCATGGGTACTATACCATTGATGAAAATAAAAATAAAATATAACTAATATATTTTTAGAAATTAATTCAAGAAATTGAATTTTGGCTGAAAATGTCAAAAACAATGTCTCATAATATCTGGAAATTGTTCAATGATTTTATATATTTGCCACCCTTGTGACATTCTCCCCATAGCGACTTCTTAGGACCTTCTTCTTAGGTCAGAGTTTTAAGACAGCTTTTTAAACTCATGTTTCTTGCCCATTTTTCACTATATTCATTAATAAAAAAAAAAACAAGTGATATCTATGCCGTTCATCTTACCACCACTGATAGCCCAAACTGGTAAAATGT
>NC_137189.1:13854985-13938704 GCF_960531495.2 Zeus faber
TCATGACATTTGTCATGCGCTGTCGCATGATATAAATGTCATCAACACGCCCACTGGCTTGCTGAAAATTCTGCGGACAATGACCTGCTCTATCCACACACGGGCTCAATCGGTCGGACATGACAGACTTCATTTTACTTTTTCTTTATTGGACGAAACAAAAACAGCACTGTGCACAACGGGGACGCTCTTTCAGTCACTCTCTTCTTACACTTACCCTTAAGGGTCCAGTTCTAAGACTGACTTGAATGGCACAGTTTAGCAAACGTCAATGATTCAGCCGTGTGTTCCACAATGGAAGACGAAACTTCCGTTTAGAGTCATACACCTGGGAAAGACACTAGATTCGACACAGCACGTCCTTGGGTCCCCAGCAATACACCCGCCAAGTGCCAAGTTGAATGAATGAACGGTTGTCTAGATAACCAAAGGACATACAGACATACAAACAGACAGACAGATAGACAGACAGACAGATTCCTCCCTTTATAGTGAAAACATTCCCACCCTGCTCTTTTGAATATCTGTTATCTAGGTCCAGAAAATTTAGATTAAAAAAAAACTGGAACATTGTTTTCACTCTATATTGCTCAGCCAACCTTCTTTTGGGTTCTCAAGGTACTTAGAGAAGTTTTGAATGTTCAGCAGAAAACCGTATCCTCCCTATTTGAACGTATTCTTTGCAGACCCTCGCTATATCCTTGCTGAACAGCCAGGTGCTGCATCGGTTGAAGTCTTCAGTCAATCTCTCCCTGATAAATTCTGCATATCTGTTCCTAACCACGTCTGTCCAACACAGGACGAATGCCTGCCTCATCTGTGTGTAGACCGGGTCATATGATGTTTGTGAGTTAAAATTGTACTTAAGCACCATTTTTTCCCCTCGCTCGAGGTGTTCTTCAAAAAGATCCTCCTCTTTGGAAAGCAATTCCTCCACAGCTTCAGTCATGGAGCTTATCACTGGCGTCAAGATATCTCTCCTGTCCTGTGGTTCGGTTTCCAATATGTCCTCCATGCGTTTGAAGCAAATTTTCCAATCCTGCACAGAGTTTATCAGAGGGAATTTCACATTCAGCAGTCCCAGCTTGAACAATTGTTTGATAGCAGAGTAGAGATTCTCACATAATGGAGTAAGACCGCCCTTTTGAGCCGCTCTTAGGTAGCATCCATGGTCTTCACTTAAATCTACCAAGTCCAGCTGCCTATAGTCGATATCCCGAAACAGATTCTCCTTGTGTCCTTTGAAACCCCAGCATTTCACGTAACCTATATGAGTTCTAACACCGTAGATCATGTGCCATTCATGAGCCTTCTGAACCAGGTGTAGCATGCACGGCCACGTGTTTCGGGCCAAACAAGGGCTGTTCTGGGTGAAGACGTAGACGCTCCACTCCTCCGAGGAACTTTTCAGCTCCAGCAGCTCCTCGGTCTGTCTGACCACGACATCCTCGCTGTGCTCCCCGCTGTGGTAATTGGGATAGTAGGGCCCGTACATGAGAACCTCCTGCTGTTTCTCGATGACCGCCCATGAGTGCTGCCTGTCCTCGGCCCCGCATTCCCCTGTGATGTCACGATGGAATTCTAAAAACCTCTCGTTGGTGGCGTGCTCAAGCGTCGTGTCGCCGACGCCACGTCCGAGCTCCAGATGCTCCAGGACTTTGTTCACGGAGCGTTGTGTGTCCGCCCAGAAGGATATCTGACCGAGGAGGCCTTTCGTGTCTCTAAGATCCTTCACGCCTTCAACAAATGCACTAGGGTGATGGGGACTGGGGCTATAAACAAACAAAGAACATTGAGATCTGCTTGTTGTAAAGATAATGTTCAACAAAAGATGTCTATCACATTACGCAAACAAGTGCCATTACAGTAGTGCTAACGATTACATGCATTTAAACATCTACAGTAGAGCATGAAACAAAGAACAATTTTCACAACTTTCACAAATCACAACTTTTAAAAGTATACTTGTACACCCTTTGACTCATGAGTTGTCTCCACTTATTCCATTGCTATATTAAAGGATCATTTCTGTTTCAGATTTCAGAATATTACACGTGGCGCGTGTCCAAATTGCACACAATTCGACACTGCACGTCCCTGTGGGTGTATTGCTGGGGACAGCAATACACCCACAAAGTGTGAAGTAGACTGGATGAGCGGTTGTCGAGATTATCGAAGGACATATACAGACAGACATACGGTGCGGTCACACTGCCGGTGACTGGGCGCTGCAAAGCGACAGGCTGCAATGCGACAGACTGCAATGCATTTCAAACGGAGCACGGCTTCATCCGGATGCAAGGGGCGGAGCAACATCCGGCGACCAGCTGACGGCTTCACGGCGACAAGTTGAGCAGGTTTCAACTTTATGCAAATAAGAAGAGCCGAGCGCCCGGCAACAGCCAAAAGGAGGGAAGATACGTTCTCAGTGGCGCTCATCCTTGGAAAATGGACACTCGGACAAGTGCGTATTTGTTCCTTTTTTTAAAATTTTATTTTTTTTATGAAAAACGTCCCCTAAACTATCGATAAAATAAGGGACCCTCGCACAGGACCCGGCACAGAAGCCTGTCGCCGGCAGTGTGACAGTACAATGACAAGAGCTGCTCGGCTTCACGCTGCAGCCCTGTGCGACCGTAGCGTTACAAACATGCAGCGATTCCTTCCTTTTTAGTTATATAATATAGTTAGATTATAAGAGGTTCTCTAGCAGGCGGGCCATGGTCATAGTAGTGTACTATGGACCACATAACAGCTCGGGGGGTATAGGTTATGTTATGTGTATGTTAATACTGGAAATGGGTGGTGTTTCCCTTTTAAGATGAGTGTACTCACTTTATGCAGTGCCAGATCCTGCTCTCTTTGCGCTTGGCTTCACTAGTCCTGTAAACCTGGTTTCCTTTCAGCACATCAGTCGGACATGACAAAACTCTCTTGCTGTATGGAGGATATGGAAGCCCATCTTCTTTATCATCAAGAACAGGCTTTTTACGTTTCAACCTGAATGCAGGAAGCACAGTTTTACTGGATCAGGAATTAGACTTTACTAAATGCTATGGAACTAGAACTGTTCAACTTTTACAAATGCAAATATAAGAATTTTGTTGGAGTAATGCGATCCAACAACAACGTTATGATATTTTGCCAATGGCTATTGGGGCTTTCACACAAAAATGTTTTTTTTTATCAGTTTATGGCACGTAAGAAGAACTGGAGCAACCATGAATAATATGGATATTTCTCTCAGCTAGAACAGTCGAGTTCATAAAATTGAATTAGAATTATGATTGAATTAAATTATAATGAATAGAAAGGAAGCCTTTACTGTAGGAGCAAGAAAGGACAAAGCAAAGAAGAAGATATAGCTCAACATTATGAGAATGAAGATCACAGAATACAAGATCTAGGATCAAATTATCATTCATGTACGAATACATACACTAATACATATATAATTCCTGTTATGTGCCAAAAATGTAACAGTTAGGTGATATATCAGTCAGTATACAATGTTCAACAAAATACAACCAGAAAAGTTCCATTGTTGTTCTTTAAGACCTTGGTTTACTCACAGAGACAGTTCCATGCAGAAGCCTCGTCTCAGAGGGTTCAGGGATCTCTACACAGCCAGTTTAATACTGCTGAAGTCTATCGTATAAACCATCTGTTGTCAAATTGGATCTTAAATAAAAAATAGTTGATAATCCCAAAAAAACTAAGACAGTCTTTCCAGGTAAACAGAGAGGAGGCTTCTGAACTACTGCACTGTACACCTGGCTACACCCTGGTATCAGTTCGAAAGTTTCCCTCTAGTGACAGAAACTAGCTCCTCCTTTTTGCCGAAGAGTTGCCAAACAAAACACTTTTGATTTAGGATGATAAATGAGTGAGTTGGATGAGTGTGTCCCGCCTTGAGGAAATTGCAGAGAGAAAATTCTCTGTTGTTTATTCAGTGTGAACTTCTGCCTTTCTGTCTGGCCCTTGAGCAAAATTCTATGACACTAAAGTCAGAGGCACATGTCAGTCAGAGGCACATCTTGCACAACACACCTTTGAGCTATTTTAACAGTTGCGTTTAACACAGAATGTACATTAACACGTTGGTCCGGCTCTGGGCGTTACTGTCTGCCTCTGCTTTTGGGTGTTGCCGTAGAAAGCTTCGAAAATTCGAAATGCAAAAATGCAACAAGGCAACAAGAGTGGACAAACTCCATAATACGGAGTTTGAACTATATTATAGTTCAGGTCATGAAGTTGATAAACACAAATACACACACACGCGCGTGTGCAAACATGCACATGCACGCGCGCGCACACACACACACACACACACACACACACACACACACACACACACACACACACACACACACACACACACACACACACACACACACACACACACACACACTGCATCATACTCTTCTGTATGCTCACTGCAAAGTGAGAACCGGATTAGCGACATAGAAGCTCAGGTCTTCATTATGTAAACACTGAGGATTCTGACAGGATCCATAATGCTCTCCACATTTTACTATGCATTTTACGAGTTTGTCATTTTGCACCTATAAAATGTAGATCTATCATTTATAGATTGTTCTAATGATTGAAATGACAGCAAATGAGATGGCGAACTACAGTAACTCCCTCCAAAGTATATTGTAGCAGTTTGGCCTACCACATGCCACCTAAGTGGGGTTTTCGGGGACCTCCAGCAAAGAGACACAGAAGACGGGGTTTAAGACACACAGATCATTGTATATATTGTAGAGAGTGGGCTAGTTGTAATTAGCCCAGGAGCAGGTGGACACGTGTCTTGACAAGGGCTCCTCTCTTGAGTGTGTGTGGTGTGGGGATGGGGATTTTACCTGTTACTCGTTAGACCACCCAACGAGCAACAGGTAGGCAGCCGAACTGATCCTGGTCCCCAATTACCTAGACCAGGGGTGGGCAAACTTTTTGGCTCAGGGGCCACATTGACTTTTAAAATTTGACAGATGGGCCGGGTCAGCACAAGATGCATACATATCAAACATAAACAGAAAAAAAGCATTATAGTGTTAATACACTTACCTTTTAGTGGGAACAGTGTTGCTGATCACCCATTTTTGCCAGTGCATTGCAGTCTGGTGTTAGTTTTGCTGTGGCAATTCTCACTCAACTGGGATCTGTGGGGTGCTTTGTTGGTGTTCATCACACTAAAAGTCTGTTCACACACATACGTAGAACCAAACAACACCAGCATCCTCTGCGCCATCTTCTGGATGTTTGGAAATTTGGCTGCGCTTAACGAAGCATAAAACTCATCCAGTTTAAGAGAGCTGAACATCTCCTTTAAGACGGTGTCACACTGGAGATCAATCAGTTCCAACTGCGACTCCTGTGGCGCCGTTTCAGGGTCTTGTTAAAAGGGACATGACACCAGCTGAAGTGACTTGTCAATTTTTTCCAAAATCTGGGAACCGACGACAGAATTCTTAATGCAGGTCATCCAGTGATTTCCTGTATTTTTTCCACATGTTGCGGGGCCTCTTTCAGCATAGCCAGGGTTGGGAAAGGAGCGAAATACTTGTTTGACATTTGCTTTGAGAATAAAGCTAGCTTGGCTTTGAAGGCCCTGACGTTTGTATGCATTTCATGCACAAACTGGTCTTTCCCTTGTAGCTTCATGTTCAGCTCATTCATGTGTGTCAGAATGTCCACAGCAAAAGCTAAATCACAAAGCCAATCTGTGTCACTCAGCTTAGGAAACTTGTCAGCGTTCTCAAGCAGCTCCAAACATGAGATAACCTCCTGTTTGAGCTCCCACACTCGTTGACATACTTTCCCAAAACTTAACCAGTGGACATTCGAATGGTAAAGCAAGTGTGATCAGCGTCAGTTTCTTCAAGAAACTGAAGTCCCCTCGCTCGAATAAAGTTAACGAGTTTTACAACTGGCTTCACCACACGGTCATGCTGCAATACGGATTTACACAGTGCTTCCTGGTGAATTATGCAGTGTAGGAAAATTACTTGCTGCTCCCTTTTAGGGATTCCATGGCCAGAAACTCCTCCGTTATCTCAAAATTGTCATTAATCCCTCTGATAAAAATAAAAAGCTGAGCGGTGTCCTTTATGTCATTATTTTCGTCCAGTTGCCAAAGAATATAATGTAAATGACTCTGCTTTTTTGTTTAGCTTGCTAGCTAAGTCTTCGTCAATTAGTTCAACACGGCGAGTCATTGTCCTGCGTGATAAGCTAATTTTTTCAAATTTGTTCTTGCTCTCAGGACACAAGATACCTGCTGTCTCTACCATGCACTCTTTGAGAAACTCCCCTTCGGAGAAAGGCTTGCTGGCTTTTGCTAATTTGAATGCCAGCAAATAACTTGCCTTCGTGCTTGATTCTTGGATGGCAGTTTGTCAGATAAAGGTGTTTTGCTGAGGGTTGTCTGCGGAGCTGTGGAGTCCAGGGGGGGCTTCGGGCCCCTTGCGCTACTTGGAGGCGGCGCAACATATTACCAACATTCTACACCAGTACCAATGGGCATAAGTCATGTACACTCACCGGTGGACATCTTACTTACACACGCACGCACACCTGCTTGGAGTGTACCCCAGCAACCTCCTGGTTGCATTCCTCGCCTTTACTCCCTCATTTACTGACATAATAATGACAGGAAGAGGCCACGTGACCAGTTGTATTTCCAGTTTTCCTGGACCTTATTCAGTTTTTCAATACATGTTGTCGTCCAATGTTCATGTTTTTGTGTAAATGTTGTTTGTTTCTATGTTTGTCTCGCCGTGGTGATTCTCCCCCTCTTGGAGTAGTGATCAGTTGTTTATAGACCCAAACATGATAAATAGTTCTCCAAAGAGGGGGGTTGGTGGTGGCTCTCCATAACCAAAAACTGTGCTCTTGTCATCCTACAGGTCGTCCACAGGACAGAGTTATTGCAGCAGTTCTTGATGATTTAAGAATTAATAAAGAGTTGCATTGCAGGTTGAGAACTTAATCTCCACTTGCAGACTAACTCTGTCCTGAATGCAAAGGCATAGAAATACTCTGTGTTGTATGCCCAGCATGCTGACAGCACAGGTTAAAAAATATATATATAATAATTCTGTACCAATCTTCGGCGGGTCGGATTAAAAAGACCAACGGGCCGGATGTGGCCCGCGGGCCGTAGATTGCCCACCCCTGACCTAGACCCAGGACAGGTGTGGCTGCTCAAACCACACCATCCCCACACCACATATTTTTTTAGAGGGGATTGCATGCATCGTGCACTAGAGGGCTAATTTTGCATGTATGTATGATGTATTAGCAAAGAAAATTGTGGCAGATGAGGGGACGTGGTTTCACTGCAGCGCAGCTGTCCTGGGTCCACCAAATCAGCCCCATTAGCGCTGATTAGTCGGACCCGGCCTCGAGAGTTTTTTTATGTGTTGTTTTGTCTTGCAGCGGGTATGGTGTGGCGCAGGACACGGAAAGACATGCAGACAGGACCGAGACGATACAGACTGATTATTCTTTTTTATTCTATGTTCTCGTTTTTGCCAACAAGCCTTTTTGTTTCTGCAGTCACAGGACAATACCCTACGGGTGGCCTTTGAGCAAGTAGTTAAAATCGATGGCTTTGTCCTTTGTCTGATTTATCTTGGAATGGTCGTCAGACCCGGTCCAGTGGACAGAGCTGTGCCAGCAGGCCTTTGATCGAGTAAAATCAGCTCTTTGTAGGAAGCCAGTGCTGTGTACACCTCATTTTCCCCTCCTTTTCTGCTTGCACAGCGACTGTTGGACAGAGGGCTGGGAGCAGAGGGCTGGGGACATTGTTGTCCCAGCAGGTGGAGGGTGCCCATCGACCGGTGCTGTAGATCAGCCGCAAGCTCTCAGAGCGAGAGTCCAGGTACAGCACGGTCGAGAAGGAGGGCCTCGGCATCAAGTGGGCAGTCAGCGGCCTCCGGTACTACCTCCTGGGGTGCCCTTTCACCCTCTGTTTGGGCCACGCCCTGCTGCAGTGGCTCCACCGCGTAAAGGATACCAATGCACAGACCATCTGTTGGTACCTGGCTCTTCAGCCCTAAGTTCAAAATGATCTATAGGCCGGGGATGTGGTGGTGGCCGACTTCCTTTCCCACTCTGGGGGGTTGGCTGGCGGCTAAACGGCTCCCCAGCCAAAGTCGGTCGGTGGGGGTGTGTGGCAGACGAGGAGGGGTTGTTAAGCCACGGTGTGCAGATGACGACGGTACTGGCTTCTTCCTGCCGCGGCACAGCTGTACTGGGTCCGCCAATCAGGCTCATTAGCGGCTGGGAGAGTTTTCTTATGTGTTGTTTGTCTTTCAGTGGGGATCGCGTGGTGCAGGACGCGGAAACGCCTGCGGACCATACTGCGACCAAGTAGAAACAGACTAATTATTATTTTTATTTTATGTTCCCGTTTTTGCCAGCGATGCCTTTTTGTTAAAAAGGCATCGCTGTTAGGCATTTGTTAAAAAAAACCTTCACCATGGCGGTGCCACACTGCCAGAAAGACTCTGTCTCCCTCCCTAAACCCGTACGGGTGGGGAGAGACTCCCACAAACATTCTATATACTGTCTGCCTCTGCTTTTGGGTGTTGCAGTAGAAAGCTTCGAAAATTCGAAATGCAAAAAATGCAACAAGGCAACAAGAGTGGACAAACTCCGCAGGCCCACGGCGTTTAATCCGGCCTGCGAGGCATTTTCATCAACAAAAATCCTATAATATATTTAAATTTGTAGTATTCATCGTGCTCTTATTTTCCTGTAATACTTAATGGTACCACCAGATGGCGCATTGCTGGGCCTTCTCTGATGTCAAGTCACTTTTCTTGACTTTACCTGATCATCACGTATGCATCACCCATAACAAAATGAGTGGACAAAAAAAAGCACAAAATTGACAGCGAGGATCGGGTTTTCAACAAAGATTGGATTGCAAAATATTTTTCTATTCTTTCTTTCAATTTATATATTTATTTTCTCCAGCTGAAAGACACACACTGGCTTTGTGATTTGGCGTTCGCTGTGGACATACTAGCACACATGAATGAGCTGAACGTGAAGCAACAAGGGAAAGATCAGTTCGTATATAACATGTATTCAAACGTGAACGCCTTCAAGGTAAAATTGACTTTGTTCTCTAAACAAATGACAAACAAATCATTTGAGCATTTCCCCATGCTAGCACCGCTGAAACAAGCCTCCCAACAAGCAAGCAAATACAGTAACTCGCTGGACGACTTGCACAGAGAATTCTGCCGTCGATTCTCTGATTTTGAAAAGTTTGAGAAGTCACTTCAGCTGGTGTCATGTCCCCTGTCATTGGATTATGAGGCAGCACCGCAGGAATTACAGTTGGAGCGGATTGATCTCCAGTCTGACTCTGTCCTAAAAGAGAAGTTCAACTCCGTCAAACTGGATACGTTTTATGCTTCACTGAATGAGACAAGGTTTTCAAACATCCCACAGTTGGCACAGAAGATTCTGGTGTTATTTGGCTCTACCTACATAAACAAAACATGCCATAGAGCCCAGCTTACTGATGAACACCTGAGCACTGTCCTACCAATTTCCACAACGAAAATGGCACCAGATTTTGATGCACTGGCAAAAAAAGGGTGACCAGCAACACTGTTCTCATTAAATCCATCAATGGTGAGTTGTTGTGTTTTCTTATTTAAAAATGAATTTATTAATTAAAAAATGGGATAAGAGGAAATAGATTTCACATATATTTTACATTTACATTACATTAACATTACATTTAGTCATTTAGCAGATGCTTTTATCCAAAGGGACTTACATGGGAGAATTACATTCAAGCTACATTGCAACAGAAACATTAGTGTAACAATAAATAATTACTGCTAAGTAGTGCTAAGTAATTGTAAGTTAGGAGAGGAGGTGCTCTCTGAAGTGTTGGGTCTTCAAGTGCTTCTTAAAGACAGAGAGGGAGGCCCCTGCTCTGGTGGTTTTTGGCAGCTTGTTACACCAACGTGGAACTACAAATGAGAATAGCCTGGATTGCCGTGGTTGTGCATCCGGGGGGTTACCTGTGCTCTTACAAGAGCATTCCCAACAATCACTCTGTAGGCCAGCATCAGAGACTAGAACTTGATGCGAGCGGCTACAGGTAACCAGTGGAGCTCAATAAGCAGCGGAGTGATGTGTGGACTCTTTGGCTGGTTGAGCACCAGTCGCGCCGCCGCATTCTGTATCATCTGCAGTGGCTTCACCGCACAAGCCGGCAAGCCTGTTAAGAGGGCGTTGCAGTAGTCGAGGCGGGAAATCAGGTACGGCCTGACTTTTGTTGTTGAATAGTGCGAAGCGGCACGACCAAGAGACGCCGGCAACATGGTCCGAGAATGTCAGTTGCTCATCGATAATGACACCTAGATTCCTTGCAGCCTTGGTAGGAGCAAGAGATAAAGAGTCAATTTTGATATCAATGTTGTGATAAATACCTTTTTACACTTTATGCTTGCTCATTTTCACCTTATCTACTAATGGTCTGGCCCGCCGGTCAGTTTTAAAAACTAAAGGTGGCCCTTGAGCCATAAAGCTTGCCCACCCCTGCTGTATAACCATCAAATCGCATATAAAAACAAATGAACATTTGTTTGTATCTGTACATCTATAGACAGTCAAACATGCTGCTACAGAAAGTTTGTAATTCCTCAAGAGTTGCCTCATGCCCACAGGAAGCTGTTCCACGACAATAAAGCAAGAGACAGATGGGGTAAGGAAAGGGTAGGGGAGAGCCAGGAAAGCCTCTTTCCGAGTCCATTCTGGGACGGTGGATCTTGTATCCCTCGCTGCTGAGGAGAAAATAAGCTGAGCTCTGTCCTCTGCCCCAGATTCAGCCAATAGGCTTTGTACCACAGGTGATGACCCATGATTTCTCACATTTAGACTATGAGCTACAATCACATTATCTAGCACAGTGATTCCTAACCTTTTCCCCATCAGGGACCCTCCATTTGATACACATTAGGCCATAGACCCCATTGAATTAGATTTGTGTTGTTAATTTGTATCTTTAGATATGATTCATTCCAAACTTCACTGCCTTTCTATACTATAGTTACAGAAACAACAGTGAAACCAGGATCAAAACAGTTATTATTGTGCATTATATAATGGCTGTTACGTCTTGTAAATGAAATAAAAGTGAAGTTGAACTATTAATCATTTTGCCATGGACCCCCTGGAACCTCTTGAAGGACACCGATGGGTCCCCGGAGCCCACGTTACACGTTAACCACTGTACCAAATATTAAGCCATCAGGTGCACCCCCCTCCACACCGCACAATTTGGGCTGTTACTCTGTCCGTTTGAATATCTAAATAATTATATATTAAACTCGAGGCATTACTGTATATTGCAATTTCTGACTATTTTTGGTTATTTTTTAGGTTCAATGCATATTGACAATAAACCCAAAATAGTATGTATCAACTGTATGTATGCATGTATGCATGTATGCATGTATGTATGTATGTATGTATATATGTATGTGTGTATGCACTGTATGTACTGCATGTATTTATGTATGTATGCACTGTATGTACTGTATGTATGTATGCACTATATGTATGTATGTATGTATGTATGTATGCACTATATGTATGTATGTATGTATGTATGTATGTATGTATGTATGTATGTATGTATGTATGCACGGTATGTACTGTATGTATGTATGCATCTATCTATCTATCTGTGATAAAGTCATTATTCTGTTCAATCTAAACGAAATAATATGTACGCGGGAAAGGAAAGGAACACTATCTGCGGAGATGGTGCGTCTCTATGGGAACCTTTTCGCACTACACCGGATAGCGTTGTTGTACGAGGAACCAATAGCAAGTCTCCAATTCCTCTACGTCATAAAGGGCGGGGCATCACACCAGTCTCTCAAGCCGCTCATTGGCCGCTGCGCGCTAAGCCCATGACCCACCAGCCAATCACACGCGTCGCTCGATCTGACGACGTTTGCGATTGACTCGTTTTTTTTTTTTGGTTTTTTTTTTACCCCCAACGGCGCCCCTTCCTGGACGTCTCCTCACTGCCGCGCTTTAATGGAGGGGATGCTGGCCGCTTAGAACAAGCAACTCTAGTCATTCGCCTGCTCCAAATCGCACCCGGTCGCCATGGATATCCTTAAATCGTTGGGGCACCCGGAAGAGATCGTCAACCTGCTCAGGTTCAAGATGGGAGGGTGCCGGGCTGTCATGCCAAAGTTGGACTATGTGAGTACAGCGTGGGAGCCCTGGGTGTTTTTATAATAATTATTATTAGTCTAATGTCATTTGTGTCGATGACTACGGTAACTTACACTATCCAACAAATATATTAAAAAAAATCACAGGTTGCATTTGCAGCCGGAATCAACTTGCACACATAATTGAAAGTCAGTACCATATCGTGCACCTGATGTACAGTACATACAATGGGTGTTTGGAGCTACAGTACAAGGCAAAATCCCACTTTTGACACCACATAAAATAGCACTGGGAAATGGTATTGCACGCACAGAAATAATACTGCAACCCACTTTCATATGAAAAATTGGACTGTGCAGGCTGTGCAAAACAAAGCAGGTAGTCACAATGATACAAAACATATACAAGCAAATATATAAT
This sequence comes from Zeus faber, assembly GCF_960531495.2. Classification (NCBI taxonomy): domain Eukaryota; kingdom Metazoa; phylum Chordata; class Actinopteri; order Zeiformes; family Zeidae; genus Zeus; species Zeus faber. The sequence continues at coordinate 13,867,637 of NC_137189.1, forward strand.
ATGATAATATAATAATATGTGTGAATACATGTGCAGCGTGCAGCAGGGTATGTATGTAGAATACCAACACTGTAGCAGCAGATACCCCCCAATGTCCTTGAGGCCTTCATTGATGGACCGATATCTTGGTGGGCAGAGAACATGTATGGAGCCCGATGTAGGATCCCACTGTTGGTTCCCAGGCAGGCTTGGCTCAGGTCCTAGCCAGTTACATAATGAGATTGAAGGGTTCACCGGGGGAGAGATGCTCTGCGCATGTTGGACACTTAATCCACGTCTCCCTACTGATTTGAGCTGTAGAGGTTGCACTGTGTCGTTATACCGGTAGCCCACTCTCAATCATCCCATCAATGCATCAAATCATTGCGTCAACGGCTGGCCTCATTTTTTGATGGGATTTTAATTTCAAACGCAACTCATATATCCCACACAATATTTAAAATGTATAATAATGTGGCACCCTTGGTAGACAATACTGGCCGAGGACCCCATCTCCCCCCAAACTAAATAATATTTTGTTTATATGCTATATGCAATACATTAATTGTCCGGCTATAATGAACGGCCATGTGATTTAACATTCAACATTAACATGCTGACAGCAAGTGCAGAGCTAACAATAACAACAAACAAAAAAAACGCGCGCCGTCATAGATGAGGCCGAGGCGAGGACGAGTGTAAATATTTTGTGAAAATATATAATTACAAAAATGTCAAACAAAAAGAGAATGAAAAAAAAAAAAACCCACTGTGGACCCATCGCAATTCCATTAGGGGCAATTCATATGGGCTGCAGATCCTAGTTTGGTACTGTAAACCTTTTGTATTCTAAAGGTTAAGTTGACAAAAGAAAAATGGGAAACGGCCAAGTAAAATAAATAGACACAAAATATATACATTATATACATATGTATATACAGAGTGTGTCTGTGTGTGTGTGTATATATATATATATATATATATATATATATATATATATATATATATATATATATATATATGTACATACACACACAAGACTTATAACAGTCGCACTTGTCATTCCCTGTGTCTTCCACTAGATGTCACTAGCACTATAAAAACAGACTTCCTCGCTCAATCCGCTTCTGCTTTTATAAAAATACATAATTATGGTTGTTGCACCAAATAAAAATATGCGATCGAGTTGTCTTTCCACAGTTGACGCGTTTGAAAACACGAAGCCCGGTTTCTCAGCGCACTAAAGTGGAAATGTACAAGTGCATGCCAACGGGGGGGGGGGGGGGGGGGGTGCTAATGCGCATGCGAACCACGGACAGACCTACAAGGCATGTGGATAGTCTATTTCCGCACTGGTTGCGACTACTTCCGGTCGAGTTTTGTTTGTGAGATCAGCGAGTCGGGTACATACATGTCAGCCGTCGCGTCCCTCGACCCGCTTGTCCTCTGCGTGTCCGCACGCCAGGGCTCTCCGCATGGCGGGGGCCTGCTGCAAGTGGATCTTTAAGCGCTCCCTGGCGCTCGCCCCTCGCAGCCCGGCGTCCGCCTCTCGCTCTCTCCTGGCCGGGGGCAGGCTCGGCGAGCGCGGCGCGCAGCAGGCGGGTTGCAGGGCCGCCCGGCCCGGCGCGCTCCCCCCCGCGGGGTCGTCCCCCCACCGACACCCCGTGTTCCTGTGCTCCTCCTGCCAGGACGCCATGAGCCAGAGCCTGAGCACCTGCTACGTGTACCTGAACCAGACCAGCCGGAGCTTTGCAGCGGTTATCCAGGCGCTGGACGGAGAGTTACGGTGAGACTCTGCGGGAGGGGGCGTGGCTCCCTCCACAAGTTGTCAACAAACTCATTTATATATTTAAAGAAGGGAACAAAATTATAAATGAAGAGCATTTTAAATGTTGAATAATATTGAAATAAACTATGTGATCATCTGTGAATGTCAGTAAAAGATGGATGGATGGATAGAAATCTTTATAACCTTTTTCTAGTGCAGGACGCACAAGGGTTTCCTCCTGGTGCAAGTGCCAACAGACATAAAATACAAATATTCAAACAAGAATAAGAATGAATTAAATGAATAACAGTTTAAAAAGTGTCCAAATATACAAACAGATATACCAACTACATATGCAAGATTGCCAGTATACATACAAGAATGTAAGAAATGGATGGATAGATAGATAGATAGAGAGAGAGATATATACTTGGGCGGGTTGGTACAGCAGTACAGAAGCAGACATCACAACAAATGCACAATAACAATTTAAGTAATTAAAATACAAATACCACAACATTCACCATCTACAATGAGGCTAAAATAAATAAAACTGTCTCCACCCAGACACGCTGTGTGTATCTTCTATCTGGTGCTTCGGGCGCTGGACACCGTGGAGGACGACATGACGATCCCGCTGGAGAAGAAGGTTCCCCTGCTGAACGACTTCCACACATTCCTGTACCAGGCCGACTGGCGCTTCACCGAGAGCCATGAGAAGGATCGCCAGGTCCTGGAGGACTTCCCCACGGTCAGTGGAGACGACGCTGAGAGACAGGCTTCGAGTTTCTTATCGTCTCTTGCCGTCTTTCCTGTCTCTTATTTCTTATTGTAAATTGTAGTCGCTTGTTACGGTATAAAGTTACTATGCCGATGACTATGTGTTATAATACATAAAGTCATGAAAGTCATTCCCAGTGATAATAACGTGGGGAGCCAAGTCCAGCCCGTTTGGTCCAATCCCACAGAAGAACTACTGTAGCACAAATTGCTGAAACGTAGCTGCAAACTGGTCAGAGTGCCCATGCACACAGTGTCCACTGCCAAAAGCACCTACAATTGGCACTTGTGTCTGAACTGGACCATGGAGCAATGGAAGAAGGTGGCCTGGTCTGATGAGTCACCCGATCCGATCGAGCATCTGTGGGATGTGCTTTAACAACAAGAGTGATCCATGGGTGCCCCACCTCACAACTTCCAGGACTTAAAGGATCTGCTGCTAACGTCTTGGTGCCAGATACTACAGGACACTTCCAGAAGTCTTGTGGAGTCCGTGCCTTGATGGGTAAGAGCTGTTTTGGCAGCACGTGGTGGAGAGCTACACAATATTAGTGGTTATTAGTGGTGGTTTTATGTTGTGGCTGATCAGTGTTAGGCTTGGGCGATCGTGCAATATTCCAATTGCCGATCGCTGGAGGGCAGCAATTAGCGATACTATTTTACCGGGGACACGCACATGCGCGCGTTGGGGTTTATACCCCCATAGAACGTAATGTAGTTCAAGTTTAAGTTCAAGAGATTATTTGTCACATACATATACATATGGTCATACATATATGCAGTGAAATGTCATGTAATGTGGTAATGTAATGTGGCAGTCTCCCCGTTCCAAAAGTACAGGATTTATTATGTACAAGTAAAGTATTTCCACAAAAACATCCAGTTTTTACTAAATTAAGTCCCACAGCAATGGAAAGCAACAGGGAGACGTGCGTCCCGAAAGTGGGGACGCACAGGTTTTATTGGAACAGTACGGAGTTAGGCCTTGGACAGTCCCTTAACTCAGTTGTGTTTTAGAAATGTTGTTTCATACGAGTAGGAAGCAAACAAAAATAAATGGATGTAAAATAAAAGGCAGGCACAGGAGGCGGTGCACACTGCTGTCTGGAGGACAAATAAAAAAACAGTTCTCTTAGTTGGGTTTACGTTTATTTATTTTCCATACAAGTGAGACACTACAGGAATAAAATAAATTTAAATCTTTCTCTATGAGATGATATTATTTATTGCTGTATTACAATCACAAGATTTGCATATTGAGCGGCAGGTATGTGGAGAGGTGGGGGTGTGTGTCACTTGCCACACGGTGCCCTTATCAGGCTCGCTTTTTTATTTTCATTTTTTATTAATGGGTATCCAGGTAGCGGATTGTCTGGCAAGATATATTCATGAGGAACTCCTCATGAACTTCGCACCTCCGCGCACCTGCACTGTGACTCCGCTCTGCTGCTCCGTTTGCCGAAAGTGGCAAAATGCCTAGAACAGGAGCTCGGGGTCCAAGTTCCTTTTTCTTTATTTTTTGAGTACCTGCCCCTAAAAGTCACTGTCCAGGACTGTAGAGGGAAAGTGACACCCGATCACCAGTGGTTACTGGACAGCTCTGAGCGGAGAGGGGGAGATCGTCCGTCCCCTCTCTCCCCCACTCTCTCTCTCTCCGTTCCAGTTTAAGAAAATTGTAAACTGCACATACATCATTTCAATTGTCTGATTTTTTCTGACGGATAAAAAAAAAACCAACACCCTCTGTCATCAATGTCAATTGCGATCGTTGCAGTCGATCGCCGATGATGGAGTCGATTGATGATATACGATTTAATCGTAAATCAGTCCAAGCCTAATCATTGTATGTATTCTCTCCTTCCTTTCGGTCCAGATTTCCCTCGAGTTCAGAAACCTGGGTCAGGAATACCGGGATGTCATCTCAGATATCTGCCGGCGCATGGGGATGGGAATGGCTGAATTCCTGGAGAGGGAAGTCGGAGCCATGAAAGACTGGGACCAGGTGAATATTTCCTCTCTCTATGGAAAACACAAGTACACACTCAAAGCTCTGTTGAAATCATGAATACATTTGATTAAATGCCAGTCTGATCTTCACAAACCATAAGATAATTATCGAAAAAGTACTATATACTCTGTATACTTTGTCTTCATATTGCAATGTTTTAAGACCTTATTATTATAATACTTAATACATATATAATATACATATATAATACATATATAATAATAATACTTGAGATGTTGACTATACTTGAGTCTGCTTTGACAAATTTTTACTGTTTTAGATCCTATATGAACTAAACAGAACTATAACGCAGTATAACAGCTGGTGCATTCATTTCAAGCTCGGAAATTGGAAACACAATCGTTAGCATTAGTTGTTATCGGTTGATATCAGTTAATGTACAGATCAGAACTGGCCTGGGTTATCCATATAGACCCTAGAGATTTATTATAAACTTGATTTGTGGAACCTTTTGTCTATTTGTGAAAGCAGGTTATTAGGATTCCTCATTTTTACCTGATACGGACCACAAGAAACAATGGCGGGTCACACAAAATATGAATTGTCATGACCATGGGCTATTTCTGACGTCCTGTGTTTCTGCTCCTGTGCAGTACTGCCATTACGTGGCGGGGCTGGTGGGCATCGGCCTGTCGCAGCTCTTCTCGGCTTCCCGGCTGGAAGACCCCGAGGTGGGGCAGGACACGGAGCTGGCCAACTCCATGGGCCTGTTCCTCCAGAAGACCAACATCATCAGGGACTATCTGGAGGACACGCAGCAGGGCCGTGCCTTCTGGCCAAAAGAGGTAAAAACATCTGCTGCAGGATGTGTGCGCTGGTTAGTTTGTGCTTACTTACGGCCACAACTATGGAGTAGAACAGTGAACGAAATTTCTTCAGAATTCTCTCTGGGGTTCCAAACCATGAATTGCTTTCTCAAAGAGTTTGTTTCCGATATGGGGGCTGTGGCTTGTTTTCAGTTTTATTTATCTATATGGGAGTGGGTGTGTTTACATAGTCATAGGTCTGTGGGAGGGCGACATGCAAAGGGAAATGAAAAGTCCACAATCAACCCATTCAAGTTTTATCTCAGGCATTCACGTGATAGGATTTAATTGTTGCCAAAAAAATTTCTGCATGTCACATCGACTGTTGCCTTAACGATACAATCTTTCCCTCCCGTTCTTTAGGCATGGAGCCAGTTCGCGGGTCATCTGGAGGACCTGGCCAAGCCCGAGATGTTGGAATCCGCGCTTTCCTGCCTCAACCTGCTGGTGACTGACGCCCTGCGCCACGTCCCTGACGTCATCGATTACCTGGTCCGTCTGCGCAACCAGAGCGTCTTCAATTTCTGTGCCATTCCACAGGTAAACGGTTCTACACCAACACTGGTTATCTTCTGTATTACGTTTACATTAGAGCCAAGATAAAAAGGTTTATGCAAAGTTTTGTTCAATATTTGTGTCGCGGCCTGGCCTGATAGGCACCTTTTAAAAAATAAAATAAAAATAAAAATAATAATAATTAATAATTTGCATGTTATTTCGCTGTTTGTCCAGGTGATGGCGATAGCCACCTTGTCGGCGTGCTACAACAACCCCATGGTGTTCCAGGGAGTGGTGAAAATCAGGAAGGGCCAAGCCGTCACGCTCATGATGGAGGCCACCAACATCAGAGCCGCCCAGGGCATCATCGCCCAGTACAGCCACGAGGTGAGCGCTAGTGAGCTCTTAATAATAAAAAGGGACGTATTATGCAAAACTCACTTTTTCAGTGCTTGTGCACATACATTTGGATCTCTGATGAGCCTACTGTGAAATAGGACAACTCTGTCAGTGTTTTATGTGAGTCCTCTAATTCAGAAGACATGTCCTGAAACGATCCGTTCCGATTTGTGTCTCAGTACTATGTAGTATTGATTTACATGAAACAAAAAATGCCCGTGTCCGAGAGTCACGGTGCGTCGCAGTGTGGTGTGCCTTGAAGCACGGCAACAAAATCGGAGCAAACTTTTAAATGATACCTTGTAGATCTAATATGAGTGAAGTTTCAAGCAACCGGATTGTTTATTTGTCTCCTCAAATTTGTTAAGAAACAGATTTCTGTGGACTGATGACTCAAAATCAGTGAAAGTTACAGAGTAAATACAACAAAACCCAGAAGCCATGCTCAAACACCATGGGCTCACAGAGCTCTGGGCCGTTTTGGAACAGGATGGTATAAAGGCATGTTAGAATGGCTAGAATGCAAAATTTCAAAAACATGTTTTGGGGATGTTGTATATTGACAATTTTCTTCTTGTTTGTATTTAGGGTTATATTAATTGTTTATCATGAGGTTTATTGTATATTGCCAAATGTTTATTGTTCATTGTTTATCTTAAGCTCAATTTTTCTGATTTATTATTTATTGTTAATTTTATCTGTCTTTATTTTTAAAATGCACCTTGACAAGGTTAGAAAAAGATAGGACAGAGACTAAATTATAAAGCGCTACAGAATACAATGTCTTAATATATTTGGACTATATTGCCTCCTCTGCAATATAAAATTATGCTGTATATGTAATATGTTGCTGTGTATGTAATATGCTGCTGACGAATCCTGCAATAATATATCACTTGACAAAAAAACCCAAATCTGTCTGTCTGTCTGTCGTTCTCTCGTTCTCTCGTTCTATTTATCTATAACTTTTTCCCTCTCCTCTTTCTCCCTAGATCCTCCAGAAAGTCTCCCTCACGGACCCGTCTCGGGCCAAGACGATTCACGCTCTTGCTTTGATCCGGGAGAAGTCTTCGGCGCTGCCGCCCGCCCTCCCATCCAGGACACCACACCTCTCCCCTGTCTACCTGTCGGCCGCCATGCTCCTCGCCGCGCTCAGCTGGCAGTACCTCAGCGCCACGGCGGCCCAGGCGCAGGGCACCGGCGACATGCATGAACACTGAAGCCCCCCCCCCACACACACACACACACAAACACACACACACACACACACACACACACACACTTGGATTCAATCTCCCAAATCTGAACCTCACTACACTTCACGTCTTTGCGGGGGTCAGGGGTCTTGAGTTCTCTTCTCCCTTTGAGATCGACTGCTCAGAATTTAAACTGTTTTGAAAAGGGGGAACTGGCTGCCAGCTGCTGTTTATAGCTTTATTGATAAAACAAAACTTGTAGTTTTCCAGTTTTCATTTCTTAATACTATATACACACTTTCGGGCGTGGTCTGTTGAACTATTTGAAACACAGAAGTCAATTCAGGACTTATTTGATTGTTTTGATTAATTAATGTCTATTTTTCTTTTTCATGTGTTTAATAATATAAGGGCATATCCTGAATATTAATCAGGATATTTTGAATATTTGACAATAATATTTCTAAATTGCAAACTTAATTTCATAGAAATATTCCGTAGGCATTCTTAGTTAGATATGGTAATACCACATATCTAACACCGTCATCCCCACAGATAACTCGAAACATCTGACAATCTAGGCTATTCAGGCCGTCACCAGCAAAGACTTTCATTCATACAGTACTTTATATTTTTGTCAACTAATGACTTTTCTTGTTTGATACGATGAACTAAGAATGGTTAGAGCTGCACTGTAGAAGACCTTCTTTTCCTATGAAAAGCAAACAATTTTTAACTCTAGGTCCAACTCTGGAAATAAAAAAGTCGTACGTTGACACATGATGTGTCCAATACTACAGATAAGAAAAGAAAGGTAAGCATTTGGAGAGTGCTAGTTAAGTGTCCTTAACTGAGCTTTGGTGAGTAGAAAGGCTAGCACACAGGAACCTTGTACAGAACCAAAGGAGAAATTTATGAACATTGCTATGTAATGTGTCATTTTAATATTGCACATAATTTGAAGTCATTAAAAGTGTTTCAAAGCTGGATTGGTCTCCATTTTTTTGATCCCCCTTTAAAATATAGGTCACTTTACTCTCTGGTAAACTGCCGATCTGATTCGATTCGGGGCAGGTTTCATAGTTTCATATTGGTAAATAATAATGCGGTTAAAAAAAAAGCCTCACTTCATGAAAGATGTTGTTGGAGTAAACTGTACACATGCCAAGCAAAAGGATTTGGCCTGTCATGTGAGCTAGCGTGCCTGCTGATGATCTATGCTCCCATCATGTGATTCCATAACTTCAGCCTTGTAAAAAAGAGGTGTGAGAGTCCTTAAACATGACTGTCACTGTGTTGCGCTGACAGAACATTTCTTCCTCGGGTCGACCTCAAGTGGAGCACAGGTAAGAGTTCAGACTGTTCTTTGAAATTTACTTTGTAGATTATCTGATCATTTGGATGTCTTTCCAATGTTTACATCATTTTTTGTGAACAAAAGGTTTTTGGAAACCTCGTGCTTTTACTTTTGATAGTGTATTATGTGTACAGTATATCTAATATACTTGAACCTCACAATGTCATTGTTTCTTTTATATAAATATCATTCAATGTGATCCCTGAATTTCCTGCTGGCGAATGATAAGGGTATATAGGTATATAAAATAAAAAGAATAAAAAAATGTGTTTATTTATATTATCTAAATTGGAAATGGTTAATTGATGAGCATTTAAATTATAAGAAATGGCCACAAATGCTCTCTCTTTAATATATATGTACTGTATATATTAAGGATAAAAAAAACTAACCTACAGGTACATATAGACAACTTAATATACATGTATAAGAATTAGATCATTATTTGAATAAATGAGTAATGACTGTTTTAGGTCTGTCTGGATTCACTTCCTCTCATGCAGGTGCAGCTCTTTCCAACCTCAAGGTTATAAATGGAATCAAAACAAAAATAAATTGAGTTTATTTCCCCCTGACAGCCATTGCCTTTCGTTACATTGTACTTGAATAAACCAATCGATGGAAACCCAGACGGCCGCAGCATCCAAATTCATTACTGGGTTAAAAACGAAATTAAATATTTGAGAACAAGTGACAGATTTCTCTAGAATTTCCACCAGCACCTGCTTCTGAGGCACAATGCTCTTACAGCCAAAGAGTTAATTGATTCTGGGTTTGAACTGTTAAATGCTCGTGAATATCAAACCTTTTTATTGAACCTTTTACAGATAGAAATAAGGATTTTGGAGAGAAAAAAACAAAACGCTGACTCGACCTTCACCACCCTTTTGAAGGATGTATTGGCTCCATGGCTTCCTCGTGGCGCTGGGGGCAATGTCTGGCTCCTGGGCGAGGCCTCAGCCCCCCCTTCTCTCCCCGGAGATGATCGACCTGATCAACAGAGCCAACACCACCTGGAAGGTAAACGAGAGGCCTGATGTTCCACCTCGGTCGGAATATCTAATAATTGTGTTTGCACTCAATCCCCCCGTCCTTTAGGCTGGACAGAACTTCCATAACGTGGACGTCAGATACGTGAAGGGTCTGTGCGGGGCCTTGCTGGATGGACCAAGGCTGCCAGAAGTGTAAGTTCTGCTTAAGTGTGTGTGTGTGTGTGTCTGGTTCTTTCCGCAAATAAACAATCAAATAATGAAACAAATGCTGCTGGAATGTGTCCATACATAACATTACCCTCCAATCAAGGCTCAATTCCAACTTCTGGGGAAAATGTCCTCAAAGGTAAGGGAATACTGTTGATGCTTAAAAACGGTTAAAGAGCATGACCTAGTGGAAGCCCACGGTACAGTGAAATACTAAATATTTTGTCAGTTGTCCACCATTATTTATTTACTAATTTATTTACCCGTATTAAACATAAATCATTTGGTTTAGGGTGATGTTAGTCGAATATTTTGTTGTAATTACCATGTTTATTCTGCCTCCGTATTTTTCTTTTAGTTAACATAATAGAGCTGTTCAGGCATTTTAAACTTTTGTGACGCACGTTATATGTTTAAATGTTGTCACCGTAGTCTGTTTTTGACGGGTCTTTTCTTGGACGATTCAAGGCAATTCAATATATTTGAGGTTGAAATCCTCTCTGATGCCCTGACTAATATTCTGATCCTCCACAGGGCACATTCTCTGGAATACATGAAGCTTCCGGACAGCTTCGACGCTCGCCAGCAGTGGCCCAACTGTCCCACCATCCAACAGATCAGAGACCAGGGGTCCTGCGGCTCCTGCTGGGTTGGTCATACAGTACACGAAGCTAGTTAGAGGGCAATTTATTATACTTATTGCCACTGTAGAAACGTACTTGCTTCTATTTCTCCTCCAATGGAGCCGTATTTGTTTTTTTTCCACAGGCCTTTGGGGCAGCAGAGGCTATTTCTGACAGATTATGTGTTCAAACCAAGGGAAAGGTTTCTGTGGAGATCTCCGCTGAAGATCTGCTGTCCTGTTGTGATGAATGTGGCATGGGGTGAGTGCTTATGTATTTTATTTTGACTCTCACCTTAATTATACATCCAAATGTTTTAGCACATGCCCAGTGAGTATAATGTGCATCTGTTTTCCTAGATGTTTCGGGGGTTATCCGAGTGCTGCGTGGGACTTCTGGTCCAGCACGGGTCTGGTGTCAGGGGGGTTGTACGGCTCCAAAGTGGGTACGTCCATGCTACCTGTCAGCCCACATCGCATCACGTTTTCACCACCTTTTTAATGAGAAAAGCAAAAGCGTGAATGTGGGTTTTTTTTGCGCCAGGCTGCCGGCCCTACAGCATTGCCCCCTGCGAACACCACATAAACGGCTCTCGTCCTCCGTGTAAGGGGGAAGGGGAGACCCCCAAGTGTGAGATGCAGTGTATTGATGGGTACTCCGTTCCCTACAAAAAGGACAAACACCTTGGTATGCTATCTCAATAAAAGACTCCAGGAACCCTACAATGCCTCAACAATTGATGTTTGTACTCAATTGTTCTTCTCCTTTCTATGTCCCCCTCTCCAGGTAAAAGGTCATACAGCGTTCCCTCTAAACAGGAACAGATCATGGCGGAGATGTACCAGAATGGACCGGTGGAGGCGGCGTTCTCCGTCTATGCAGATTTTCTGTTGTATAAAACTGGTGGGGGCTTATTACATATTACACATACACATCCATTGCCTACAGACATGAATACACACACACATACATACAGTGGGGTACGCCACTGTTATCAAACTTCCACTCAGATTCTTCTCCACACACCATGACTAAAACTATGTGGTCCAAGATTAAAATTCATTGGTAATACACACACACACACACACACACACACACACACACACACACACACACACACACACACACACACACACACACACACACACACACACACACACACACACATACTGTATTGCAGTAGTCGTGAGGAGCTTGACATTTCAATGAATCTGTGAGGACCGCCATTTCTGCTAAACTGTAGCTGGAAGGGTGACAAAATATAATTACCATTAGGGGGCCCTAATGGTAACACATACACACACGCACTGCACTAATATATCTGTTATGCCATATTTTCCCACAGGTGTGTACCAGCATGTGACTGGGGACTTACTGGGGGGCCACGCCATCAAACTTCTGGGATGGGGAGTGGAAAGTGGGACCCCCTACTGGCTGGCTGCTAACTCCTGGAACACCGACTGGGGAGACAAAGGTAAGAGGTTGGACCGGGCCACACTTTTATGTCTGATTGGTGATTTAGATATGGGGCATTGAAAGTGATAATAAACACTGTTGCTCTTCATGTAATTAGGACATTAACATTGAATAGAATTGAAAAAATATAGATCTTCTTAAATCTTATTCTGTGTATCCTCTCTTATTAAGGGTTCTTCAAGATCAAGCGAGGAAAAGATGAATGTGGCATCGAATCAGAGGTGGTGGCAGGAATCCCACTTGGCTAATTAAAAATCTATCGGAAAAGGCAACAATTCAAATCAGCTAGGATGTTTTGAGAACTTTTTTTTGAACTTGTGTTTTTAAAACTTGCAAAGAAATATGACTCACATAAGATTTTATGCAGTGCTCATAGACAATTAAAACTACATGCTGACCTTGAATTAATAAATCTACATGTAATGCACATGGATTATTTGGGTTTATGAGTAAATAAGGTATATTATAATTTAAACTTTGATCATTTCCATCACATGCCTTAACTAAGTATAAGGGCACACAATTATTGATGCTTATTTGATTTTGTGGTAATAAAGTATTACTTTCTGTAGCGTAAAATTCTGTAAGTGGCTCCAAATTGATAAAACATTTAATGACAATATTTTCCTTTTTTTTGTTTAAATACAAAATATTCAAATACGACAGTTAAAAAAATACATTCATTTTCACATTTTGCCTCACATCAGAGTCAAATCATCAAAACTTGTGCCCCTCCCCACCACGTTTTGTCTACCATATAATACTTTAGGCCTTTCTCAATCTGCGTTCTTGTCTGTACTTGTGTTTTTGTGGACTTGTGAAATGTCATCAGTCGCAGCCCAAGTACTGTTCCAATTCAAAGTCCGCATCAAGCCAAGTCCAGTCCAAATGCCCGGATGTGGACTTGCTCCGCACATTTTATCGAGGATGCATCGGTGGTGACTTGTGTGGACTTGGGACAGCCAAGTATCCCAGAATACATTTCGCACCAAGCGGTGGTAATGGCAATGGCGGAGCGGAGTCTGTACTCCCGAGTCGAACTTGCCAAGTCCGAACTACCAAGTCCGCAAGTCCGTACTTCGCGTACTTGGTATTGAGAAACGACCTTTGTGGTGTGGGGATAGTGTGGTGAGCAGCCACACCTGACCTGGATCTAGGTTATTGGGATCAGGGTGGCAGCATACCTGTTGCTCGTTGGTTGGTTTAACGAGCAACTGGTTAAAACCCCCATTCCCACACACACTCAGTATAGGAGCCTGTATCATGACATGTTCTATCTGCTCATGCATAGTTCCAGCTAGCCCACTCTCTACAAATAACTGGTGTTTAGTACCCCCCTGTCTTCTGTGTCTCTGTGCCGGAGGGGCCTGAAAACGCCCCTTGGGTGGCGTGCGGCAGGCAGAACTGCCACACTGGCGCCTGAACTAGGACTCTCCAGCACAGGGAAGGGACGCAGATGTGCCGTCCGAAGACGCCTTGGAGACACCAGCAGTTCAACGGACGGCCCCAGCACCAACCTTCTCCCGACTGGCAGCAGCAGCACCCAGGGGGTCCAGCGAAGGACAGGGGGAGAAGCAGGCGCAGCAACCACCACAGGTAACCGCTGTCAGCTAGATTCTCCGCCCAGCAGCCATTGCCGGGACCATCCAGCAGCCCGGCAGCCAGGCCACCCCTCCAAGCAGTCCCTGTGACAGCCAAAACCGGCCATGCCTTCACCAGCCAACACAGCAGCTCGAGGTCCCACGCGCCAGAAGGGAGAAGGGGAGTCTGCATCGTCGCTCTGGGGGAAGAAAGCTGGTCGACCTTTCCAGGGAACAAGGTCCTTTGGAAAGGGACCAGTTAATTTTTTTTGGACATTTATTTGTTTAAGGTATGGAAACCCTGTTTTCAGAGTCTGGTGTTTTTCACATTTTAGGTATAGTAACCCTATGTCAGAGTCTGTATTTTAGGTATGGTAACCCTAGGTGAGAGTCTGTGTTTTATGCTTGTATTTTTCTGTTCCCTGCTTGGTGGGGGGGTCTCCCTGGCCTTAGTTTGATGTCGGGGGTATGTGTTGTGGGGATGGTGTGGTGAGCAGCCTCACCTGACCGGGATCTGGGTGATTGGGATCAGGGTGGCTGCATACCTGTTACCAGCATACCACACACACTCAAAATAGGAGCCTGTGTAATGACATGTTCTATCTGCTCCTGGGATAATTCCAGCTAGCACACTCTACAATAAACTGCTGTTTACTACCCCCCAACTTCTGTGTCTCTGTGTCGGAGGGCTCTGAAAACGCCACTTGGGTGGTGTGGGGTGGCGAAACTGCCACATACTTTTTTCTTCTAAATGAGATTGCGATTACACTACACTGGAAGTCAAGGCCGATCATATTAATGAATCATTCAAGTATTTTGATTTCATAAAAATATATGGCCTTCATAGCTCTTTTCAAGAGCAATTAATGTGAAAAATTAACTTTTTTTTTTTCTGAAATAAGTCAATCAAGGCTCACAACCTACTAAAAATCTAATATATAAACAAAGTTGTTTTTCTTCTCACAGGACCCCACATAAGGATTTGTTGTGAATCATCTCTTACTTAATTAAGATGAATTAGCAATTAACTACTTGTCAAAATTACTGTAGTACTCTCCACCTATTTAGCCAGAAACTATAATATATTCTCCAAATATGGCCTATATTAAAATACTATATTAATCTCTATTTGAGGATTGTATAAAAACTGCTTTGCTGCAATATGGCATAATACAAAACTGGCTTGAACAGGTATGAATTAGATCATTTTTGGGTGTGGAAACAGACCATTTCAGCATCCTGTGTGTCTGTACTACAGTTTATAGCTGCCTTGGCGAGCAGTGTAATCAAATGATGTGGGATGCAAAGGAGATCCCCCAATTACTTTTATTTAAATGTTATATACTGTATGTGTTTTTCTGCTGATAGGGTATGGCAATCGCTCTATTGCCATAAAATACATTATTAATGATTGAAAAAAAAGTTTGACCATTCATCATAATAATATGGAACACTCTGCTATACCTGTTTCACTACTCACTGCGTGCCCTCAAGTGGTGTTTTAAGGGCCCTCCGACACAGAAACAAAGGCAGAGATGTTGCAAACACACCAGTTTATTGTAGAAAGTGGACAAGATGGAACAAGCCAGGAGCTCGTCATGACAGAGGTTCTCCCCGTGTGTGTGGGGGGATGGGGGTTTTACCTGTTGCTCATTGATTGCTGAAACGAGCAGCAGCCGTACAGCCACCCTGATCCCTGGCCCAATTACCTAGACCATCCAGTTATTACGCAGTTAGTATGTCAAAACACATTTAAATCAGAAGAGAATAGATGAAGGAAACAAGACATTTATTTGACGATGAATACAGACTGACAACGATTTGACAATAGGACTCTATAATGTTGTGGAGCTCGTCCATAAAAATGTATATAAATGTACTTTATATGTTTGGATGATGTATCTAGCAGGGCCACTAGAGAGATCTTACCCTGGTGTAGTCCTGACACTGGTTGTAATGGAGACTATAATGTAGCTGACGATTGAGCAGTGAAATGTGCTGCAGTCAATTATTAAAATGTGCTGCTGTGAGCAGTAATGTGCCGCTCATGGCACGGGTAGCATGGTTGGTAGTAAAGTAAGTGGTCTTAGATGTAAAGGACACCAGAATGGATGCTGGAGAATGAATGGAGGGAGGACGCTCAGTACGCTTTGAGGAATACGAGATTATAATGACATTGCTATCGAATTTAAGCATCACCACCAGCTACAGTATATGCATGACTTGCCTTTGGTCAGGCTAGTAGGGATTTTTGAGCACTGAGAATAGCGGCTGAATTGAATGTTAGGTTGAATGTAGGAGGCATACGCAGATCATGACCATCTGCCCAGTTGTTGGAGATTACTTGCATGGCAGCTGAAGAAACCGCCCCGATTCTCAATGAACGTCCCGCGTACTGCTGGGCCGATAATATGCATTTAGAGAGAAATAGGTTTAGATGACGGGTGTAATGAGAGGCCATCTGGGCTCTGAAAGGAATAAGCTTCCTTTCATCTAACCCTGTGAATTCACAGTAATTTCAAAAGACAATTGCTATTATTTGTTGTGCGATTTTGCTCCTTGGATTCCAAAGATGTATTCACGTGTGGCATGTTATCTTCTTGCAATCTAAATATTTATTCACAAACGCACCACAGGAAAATGGGAACACCCCTCTTCCATGGGGGACCAAACTGAAACCTAGATTGAAATCCTCGACCAATGGCAGTTGAAGGAGGTCACTTTCATTTCCGCCCTTTTAAGAAAGTATAAACAATGATGCATCTTGTGTCTCGCCAGACTCTTGCGACCACCTTGTTTAAATTAGGAAGATAACCTTACATTACCTGGCGCTTTGCCGTGCTGCTTTTTCTTTCCTTTATTGTTCCACATTCCACATTTGTTGCAACGCTACTTGCAGAGACCCTCAGGGATACGTTTCCACCTCGAAAACCTTTCGCATCCTCCCTTCTCCAGTGCTGAGTAGTCCTGATAGAGGACATTCTGTCAAACCTGGCTGACGAACCTTCCTTTTAAGAATACCTTTCCCCTGGTGGCATGTGGCCATGCGACCCCAGTAAGTAGACTATTTTTGGACAAGGCACTTCACCTGCCTTCAAACGAACACACCAGATTTTCAGATGCCGCCGACACCACCAATCTACCACACGACCAGCTCTGGACAAGCCCCATCCGTACAACCTTCGCTGCATCTCGCCGTTCCAAAACCCGACAATATGGAGGGACCAGTGGCCCAGACGAAACAACCCATTGGAAGTTATGGTGATCCAGGGAGCTGCAAATTAGTATGCTCGGAACTCTGGTAAATCTCATGATGGTGTGGGCACGACAATTTCTTTATTTCTATTATTCAGCGTACAGTTAGCGGCACCTTTTGTGTGTTTTCAAATACAAGACCTCTCAGCCAATCCAGAGTATTACCTTCCCTTTACCATACCAGCCATTCCCCCACTTCCCAGGTGTGTGTGTTTGTATCTTAACTTGCTGTTTGTATCTTAACTTGCTTTAATCTCCTTTTTCAACCTAAACCTTTTTTACCATATTATCAAATTCTGTTATTATAAATAAGAATTAGTTGTTTGATTGAGAAGTAGTTGGGTATTTATCTGATATCTCCTGTAAGAATTCCTGACTGTAGAACTAAGCGACCCTGAGAGATATGGACCTCTGTCGACACCCGTACAGTCACAAAATGACTTTTCATTTTCCCATTTTTATTATGAAATGGGTGGCCCCCAACTAAACTAAACTATATATATCAATTATAGGTCCTAATCATGTTACATGGTTAAACTAAGCCTTAGTCATGGCTTTGTTAACTGAAAAGGCTGTCATGCAGGGGTGTTCAAACTTTTTTCACTGAGGGCCACATACAGAAAAACATGCGAAGGGCTGGGCCACTCACTACAGGTGAGGTATATCGCCTCACCTCCAATGTATTAAAGTTAGCAAAATCAATCAAATGTAGATAAATTATGCTTGATAATTGAAAATGTTTAAAGAAAAAAAACAGCCTACATCACAGCTTTCCATCCATTAGAGTTTTCATTTATTTTGTTACAAAAATGGTTGACAGCACATTCTCAAAACAGCAGCCTCAGATTGCTTCTAAGTGAGGATGGCGATCCCCCTTCAAATGATGTCAACTTAAATTGACTGAATTTATGAATTAAGGCGGGCCCTGCAGAGGGTCGTGTGTTCACCCGAACGTACCACTGGAACTACCCTCCCCTCCCTGCAGGACTTATACACCAGGAGGTGTAGTAGCAGAGCCCGCAGGATCATGAAGGATCCTCACCACCCCAACAATGGACTGTTCCAGCTGCTGCGGTCAGGCAAGCGCCTCCGCAGCCACACAGTGAGGACAGAGAGACTGAGACAGAGTTTCTCCCCGCAAGCCATAAGGACTGTAAATGCTGAACTCACCAGGGGTCCTCACTGAGTCACTCACACAGGCCCCACTGCCTTACTGTACTGTATGTAGCCTACTGTACTGCATACTGTATCACTGTTCTGGGTTACTGCATACTGTTACTGCGTGTACTGTATTGCTGTTCTGTTCGGTGTTACTGTATTGCAGTTCCGTACTGTTGTACACTGTACTGTAACCTCCACACACACTTTATTCACATGCCATTTTACTGCACATTTCCATATATACAAATAGCCTATCCCATATACATAACTCTATTCCCTTTACTACTATTTTGTACCCACACTCTGTATTACCTTTTTGGGTCTTATTTTATTTAATTTAATTTTATATTATTCTATTCACTAACTGCATTATGTTTCAGGAATCAGTTAGTTTCAGTTAGTTAGCTAGTGTAGTTTCTGGATGATTTTGATGTGTTGATGAAGAAGGAGTCTCCGCTGACGCTGACTTGATTAAAATAATAGTTTTATTACATAAGTCAGCATCACACCAGACTTGCTATGGACGTCTGGGAGAGAACAGGAGCCTGATATATTCTCTCCCAAATTAAGTAAAAGACTTGTCCTATATACTAGTACAGAGATCATGTAGCCCATCTGGTCACAATACATAGGTCACAGTTCAGCACTTGTCCGACATAAAACTACACATTTCCTTCTCTGGCCAAGCTGGAGGCCTCCCTACATCCTTTCTCATACGAGCCTCTAAACAGACACGTTATTGTCATTCTCTGTATGACATGGAAGCAATAAATTAAAAGTAACATACGTTAGTAATTATACCACCCAATCACTATACCAGGGGCTCTGATTCTTGAGAACCCGGGGCCCTCATTCAGACGCCTCACTAGCTAGGTAGAAATTAGGTTAGCTATTATGTTAAGTTTAAGACATTTCACTGCATATACTATATGTATGAACGTATGTATATGTATGTGACAAATAAACCTCTTGAATCTTGAATACTGTGTAATATATTTTTAACTCACCTATAATGGGAACAGCATTGCACTCAGTGGGAGCAGTGATGCTGCGCTTTGGACTGAAGGATGGCTGGCAGGTCAGGAGTAAGTTTGGTGGTAGGGATGCGAAGGCCATCACAGAGATCTCAATCTGCTTTTGTTCAGAGTTAAAAGAGAAAATGTTTGCTCACATGTGTATGTTGAGCCAAACAAACTCATCATTCTTTTTGCGTGGCATCTCATCAGAGGAAACTTGGCCTTTTCCAAGCTCCGGTCGAAGTCGGGTAGGGAGAGAAGCTGATTTTGATTCTTTAGAGAATTATCACACTGCATTTCAATGAGTTCTAACTGCAGACTCTCTTCCATTTCTTCTGCATCCATCAGGAAGGGAGTCGAGAACAGCTTGATTTCTTTCTCAATGATAGAAAAATCTTGGAAGCGCTGACTGAATTCTCATGAGAGATCGCTGCAGCACGGAGCCACGACTTAGCCAGCGCACATCAAAATGGTAGAGTAGGTCCCCGTATTCAGCATCGACATCAGATAGGAAAGCTTGAAATTCTATGTGGTAGAGCCCTCGTGCTCGAATTATGTTGACAGTTTTCACAACAGTGTTCGTCACATCACCAAGTTGGATTGTCTTGGCACAGAGGGCTTCTTGGTGGATAATACAGTGCATTTTAACAGCCTCACCACCACTCTCTTGCACCTTGGTTCGCACCATAGAGGCCATTCCTTTGCGCTCGCCTGTCATTGCTGGAGCCCCATCCGTTCTAACTCCACACAGCTTGACCCATTTAAATCCCATCTTGTCAATTGCATCAGACACAGCTTCAAAAATGTCCTTACCTGTTGTTGTGCCCTTTAGAATCCTAAGATCAAGCAGCTCCTCCGTAATGCAAAAGTTATCGTCAACTCCCCGCAAAGAAATTATCAGCTGTGGCATCTGTGCGCTCATCACATGCAATCGAGTAAAAATCAAAAGCACAAGCTTTATCTGACACTTGAAGTTTTGAGTTAGCAGCAGAAACCCAATGGCTATAATTTGTTAACCAAAAGTAATCCTCAGTAATGCCTTCTCTATGTCAAATAGAATTAGTATAAACATAATAATAAGCAAGTGAAAATAAATATTTTGATGGCCTTATTTATGTACTTACTAATACCAAGTTAAGAAATAAGCACAAAGATTTTTTGGACTTGATGCTGTCTCAGTTCCATATGTTTAAACTCAGAATAATCAAAACATTCACTGAATTGATCTCATCAACATGGGAGGACTTAGGAAAGAAAAGTCAAAGTGGGAGAGGAGCTGGAGAGCCCATAAACTAAGTGTGTTTTTGTTCATAAAAAAGGGAAGAAACAGCACAGAGGACAAAGAAAAAACAACCATGGACCACTTTGGAGAAATCAATCACCAAATCAAGTCATCCAAGCCACCAAATTAGAAAGACAAGTAGTCATTCACCAAGAACAAATGATCAGCATTCTGCAGCCCCAAACTTGACTCAGCACCGTTGAAGTGGATGCAGTTTGTTTTTACATTGCACAAGAAGAAGAAGGGAGGATTGGGACACCACAGAAGCCATTTGTGAAACTATTTAACATAAATGATAACCACTGAATCACAGCAACCTTTTCTGTGGATCCAATGAGCTTTGCATATACTGTATATGACAGCCTGAACGCAAACATAAAGAAGAACAAAGAGCAAAAGCTATCCAGGTTAATTTGTCCACAAGCATGTCAATTCCTGATAAGAAAGCCTACCATGCAGATGCAGCAGCCAGCCAGCATTTGCGGAATTTTTGCAATGGCCTTTGCATCGGTATTATGTGATGGAGTAACACAACAGGCAAGAGGATTGCCAGTTTCAAGAAAAAAAACAAAACAGGACACAAAGACCGTACAGCGCTTTGTGGAACAAAAAGGCTCCAGTATTTCTCCAGTTTTGCTATGTGATCATAAAAAATCTATAGTGAAAGAACAAGAAAGTAATGTCAGATGTAATAATTGTAAAAATTCCCATCTTAAACAACTTTCATGGCTTTACCGTACAAAGTGATGCAATCGATTTTTAAGTGGAGATAGCGTGACCGCATCTCTCCAAGGTGTGACTGGGGTGACCACAGTCTGAGCATGGCACCTCCGGCAATCGGCGCGGAAGCATCCATATTGCCAGGTCCACCAGGAGGCAAGGCAGCAGCGATCACCTGTCAGTTGAAAAATCCAGGCATCACTCCCTCCCCAGGTCTCCAGCTTTCCCATTTGAAAGACTTCGCTCAGCTGGCAGGCCTACCCGGTAGCTCGAATCCCGCAGAGGGCGTACCTCTCCCTCCCCCAGGAGGAAATCTCCTCCTTTGCCGCCAGCGACGCATACAAACCAGCCAGAGGGATCCAGGAAGTCCTCCCCCCGCTCAGGCCCCACCTGTTCGACCTCCCATCACTCAAGATGAGTATACTGTACCTTCGCCCGTTTCCTCCCCCAAACACCGGCCAGTCCCATTTCCCCGGGCACCAATCTCACTTCATCCTGAACGCGCTTGAGTCCCTCGTTGCTCAGCTGAAGAACTTTGAACAATAACACTATTGCAGAATCTTAAGCAACACAACAATGTCCGAATAATGTCCGGACCAGATTATCCAGACATTGTCCGGAGTTACACGTGTAGCTCACAACCGGAGATTGTCCATGTCAGATGTGTTTACACTTCCAGGTAGTGTTACTTAAAAGTCGAATACTAGTTTTGTGCATCTACTTGGTCTGATATCCTGTCTGGGAAAAGCAAAGCACACTGTAAACTGATTTACCATTTTTCACATTCTAAATTAAAAACATTTAACTTGACATATAATCTTGACAATAATCTTCTTCTAGTTAAAAATCTTCACAAATACACATCTGCACTTGGTAGCACTTGTCTTGTTATACATTTGCTAATGTCCTGCTTTATAGGTGGTTTCGCACAAACAGTTCTGGGGACTCCCTGAGGGGAACTAGGAACTGGGGAGGTCCCCCGAGAACAAAATACCTTCAAGGGCTTTTTTTTTCCTGGTTGTATTTGCACCGCACTGGAACTCTGAAGTGATGTAAGCCAGTGGTATTTCAGCACAACTTCCATGTTCCGTGTTGTATGTACTCCGTAACTTTCACTGATTTCACCTTATCAGTCCACTAAAAACTGTTTCTGAACAAGGCGAGAAATAAGCAGCATAAATATGCTGAATCTACACTCATATTAGATCTACGAGGCCTTATTTTAAAGTTCGTTACGACTTTCTTAAGGCAAGGGCTTGCATCGGGACACCGCACGCGAATAAGTAAAGTTTGATTTTTATTGTTTTTTACATTTTTTATTGGTTATTTTGTTGTTACCTCTGAGTGTACGTGGGCTGGTCTGCACCCAGAGCGATGCGACTCGACCGGGCGGACTCAGTCCGAGGGACCGGTGGAAGTGATGGAACTTCGTATGTCTTCTCCCTTCTTTCGCGCCTTCCTTTCATTATTTGCCTTTGAAAAACGTGACGACCCCTCTGCTCCACTAGATGTCCCTGTAGCCTTTGTTGTTTTGTTGGCTCTTTGTTTTGCGGGATCCAGGTCAGGGTGGAGGGTTGTCGTAAACTTAATGAGCCACACCAGGGCTCTGTGTTGTTTTTTGATATAAAAAAATGGGGATGGTAGCTCAGGCAGTAGAGCTGGTGGTCTAGTGATCTAAAGGTTGCTGGTTCGATCCCAGGCTCCTCCTGCTAGCATGCTGTAGTGTCCTTGAGCAAGACACTTAACCCCTAATTGCTCCTGATGGCTGCGTCCGTCGGTGGTTGAATAATTGTAAGTCGCTTTGGATAAAAGCGTCTGCTAAATGTAAATGTAATGTAATAAAAGCCATGCAAAAAAATTTTAAAAAATAAAATAAATAAATAAATAAAAATAACAATAATAAATAAATACACAAAACTACAATCGTTTCTAGTTCCTGGAGTGCGGACACAAAAAAAGGCAGGTTCCTCCAAAAAAGTGCTGATAACTATGATGAACTTCCTGCGGTGTGAAAACGCCTTATGCGATAGCAAACATGGCAGTTTGGGCACTTGTCTCAGTGATTTTGGGTTAAGTTATCACATGTGACAACTTGCTCCAAAACCACTGAGTCAAGTTACCGGTGCACATAGACACAGGGAGTCTGCTTTTAAGTGTTGTCATATGTAATTTTGTCAATGTGTTTTGTCACAGCTTGGCTCCTAAGCTGTGACAAAATGGGAGACCAGACAAATTTGCAAGTGTGGAATAAGCATATTAATTTAGAACATAACAACAAAGCTGCCGTTTCCACCAGCCTGGGCTGAAAAAGAAAAAGCCAGCAAGTGGTTTACACGCTTCTTAAAGCGGCACCCTACATTCTCTCTCAGAAAGCCAGAGGCAAGTGCCTTTAACAAGTATAATGTCAACGCTTTCTTTGACAATCTGTAGAATTGATTTTAGGCTGACATTAAATGGGACCAGGGGACATCCGGACTATGGAGGAAAATGGTATGGCAACTGTGCAGAATCCAGAGCGATTGGTGGCCAAGCGTGGGTTTAAACAGGTTTGGTCCCTGACATACGGCGAAAGGGGTTTGCTAGTGAGCATGAGCAGTCGCAGCAACAGTTCAGCAAACTGAACTTCCGCGATCACTTCCTCAACAGTGGACCCCCTGGCAGCAAAAGGAGAAGCAAACCCCTCTGGCTTGATGAAGCAAACACACTATGTGGATTTCCTCAATCCTTTTGTTGAACATGCCAAGTATTCAAAGGAAAAGCCATGCTTACTCCTTCTGTACAAACACTGATGGTCTAAATTTTGCCAAAGAAAATTGCATAATTATGCTCTCCTTCCCAACCCACTGCTCACATAGGCTGCAACCTTTTGAAGGAACGGTTTATGGGCTGCTGAAGAGGCA
Organism: Zeus faber; assembly: GCF_960531495.2. Classification (NCBI taxonomy): domain Eukaryota; kingdom Metazoa; phylum Chordata; class Actinopteri; order Zeiformes; family Zeidae; genus Zeus; species Zeus faber. Next base: position 13,891,661 of record NC_137189.1, read on the forward strand.
TATAAACTCAGTGTCTAATTGCTGGATAAGGACAATCCGGGAAAAAAAACAATCATAATCTATGACATCCCTGGTAATGTGGCAATTGCATATTGTCTGGCTGCAACCCCACTGAATATTCAGGCTGGCTTTCTGGTGACAAGGTCTCAACCTAACAACAGGTATGTATTATTGGAGACAGAATTTGTACCATCCTATGTCTCAGATCACCCCTTTCAGAGCGCAGCCCTTCCAGGCCCCAGCACAGACCCAGCCCTTCCAGGACCCAGCACCAACCCAGCACTTCCAGGTCCCAGCACTAACCCAGCCCTGCCACCACCTCACCCTTGCCTAGTAATGCCAGCTCCACCCACCAATCAACTCCAGAGGACATTTGGCTATACCCAAAAGCGCGTCCGAGAAAACTAGCCCGCCATCCAAAAAAACCCCCAAAATAAACAAGAAAAACTGCTATTCTCACTGACACACCAGTGAAGGAGGCACTTGCGGCTGAAAGGCAGGCACAAGCTAAAAATAATCTATTCCAAAAGAAATGCAGGGGAACCAAATCGAAAACACCAAAGACCAAGAACGTACGTATAAAATTAAATACTCCAGATGCCTCTTCATCAGATGAAGATGATTGCCTGTGCCTTGTTTGTGTGGAGCCATTTGCGAACAGCTGTCCAAAGCTGCTTTCACACATGCACTGCAAACCTGAAATTATCGGGACATTATACGGAGGAGCTGTATATGTGAACGCAAATGTCCAAATCATTTGGACTGGACATTACCTGGACTTTACCCAGTCACCACTTTAGTACAAAGTCTGCAGAATGTCCGTGATCTTCGTGCACCGAGCGTAGCTGCTACGTACTATTTTCTGCTTCCTTTATCTTCCTTTCCACTCTTTCGTTTATATATTGCGTCCAAATACATGAAGTCGGCCTGCCATTCGTTCTCCACCTCGTAGACTAATTCTTGGTTATTGACAATACCACATTACCGGTAAATGGAAATCTTGGATCACATGGTGAAGATGCAGTGAATGGAGAAGAATCTGAGTTGAACACAGTTAATAGTGACATCCCCCAAGGATCTGTTCCTGGGCCTTTGTACTTTATATGAATGATTTGTAATAACGTGGTCATTTCATTAACTCATAGTAATGTGATGATTACTTGTATTAACATAATACGTTACAAGATAACCTTGCTTCTTTGTAAAGGCATCAATACACCAAATATCCTCATTGGTATTTATGTTCTTTGCAATTTTAAATAGTTAATCTCTTCATGAAATGCCTTGCTTTCATTAGAATTGCATAATTTCTTGTGTCCTGGACTGTTAATTGAGTCACATTCATGTTGTGAAATTCTACATAACTGCCTTTGCTCAGCACCTTTGTACCGTTATCACTCCATTCATTCAAGATTTAATTACAAGAACGCCTTGTACAGTAATTCCTAGCGCCACTTGAAGTAGCACTCTCTAAGGTTCCTTGAGTATGTAAGATCTTCTCTTCTCCAATTCCTTCAAGTGGCTGTCAAGGAAAAATTTTGAGGAGGCTAAAACTGTTAGGAATACGGGCAGGTGAACCCAAATGCAGGACACACACGGTTTTGGGAGTAGGTACAGGGTTTAATGTGCAGACAGACAGGGAATCAAGAACAGGAAACAGATGGGGTATCAGGAACAGGCAGAGACTCAGGAACAGGCGGGGAATCGGAACCCAGGAACGGGCGGGGAGTCAGGAGCCAGGAACAGGCGGAAGTCAGGACTGAGAGCTGCAGAGGCGTGCACACACCCAGGGAAACATGCACAGCACATGCAGGAACACATGCAATGATCGGACAGTGACAGAGTGGATGGGGACCCGGTTAAATACCCTAGGAGTGACGAGGAAGGTGGAAACAGGTGGTGAGGTTAGTAACTAGGGACAGGTGTAATGGCAGGGATGTGATACAGACAGAGGAATCTAGAGAGGGGCATAGCAACCTATAGACAGCCAGAGGGAGCTAGAGAGGGCTAGGGGGAGACAGATGGACCTAGAGCAGGGCAGGATCCTGACAGAGACTTTGTGTGTTATTACACACACAGTTTGCACAACCCAAAATAACTGAATTCACACCAGCTAAAGCCAGTTTCCCTTTGTGCAATATATAATTTCCTCATGATTATTGTCACATGGGTTATATGCACCTATTTTTAACAAATTATAATATAGATTCCTATCGGTATGTAATCTATATTTGAATTATTTTGTCGTTTCTGAGCTAAATAGCTGTATACTGTTTGCAATTGAAGCCATGGCTCAGGATAATTGATGGCTCCTCTGCAGCGCTGCTTCTGAAGCGTGAATGTGGTGGCAACTTGAAAAGTTGAGCAATTCAATGTTGTCATGCAGTCCTTAATTAAGTAGGAGATAAAACCCAAAAAGATTTAGCCTAAAATGACTTTTATGGACATTAATCTTGGTCGTTATAACTTTATATTCCTAATCAGACAAGTACAAGTCAGGGTGCATAGAGCATGCCCCCAGCCGACAACGGGTGTAAGGCGAGGAGACGCCCTGAACGGGACACCATTCCAGGGTGTCCCATTTCTTTATTTCCCAATAAGTCAGGTGTTATCCTCCTTAGGATACAAGAAAACAATGGCAAATAAAATGAATAAATACATGAACAAAAGGAGGTAAAATAATGAATAAAGTGGTGTTTAAGACATGACGGAGACGGTTCAAATAAAGAGTCAATCAGGACAGGAAAGGAGGAATGGACGAACAAGCCACACAGTAAACCTAGTGTTTCCTCAGAATACTACACAACTGCCTGGTCACTAACTGGTGGGGGCGCGATAGATAACGGTGCTGTTCCGACATTAAGAACCTGGAGGAACCGGTTTCCCAAGGTGAGCTTCAAAAGCAGGAATTCTACCCTGCAAGTCAATGAGCTGTCGGGGCTGATAACAGCCAGGGTGCAACAGTGCGCTGGGTGATCGGAGCAAGATAAAGTCTTGAAGTCTATACCTTGTATGGAATATATACATTTATCTCTTTTCTTTAATGGCATTTTAAGGCACTTTTCGCCACAGTCCGTTAGTTCTACTTGGCTGATTTCCAACTGCAGCCTGTATACGTGTATACGCGTCTTACCCCGCTATGCTGTTGTTCCACTTGGAGCTATGGGAAACGTGTCTGGAGAGTTTTTCCAAGCCTCTCTTGGTGGTCGTCTGCACCTTCACCGCCGCACTGTGCTTCAGCTGGGGCCGCAGGTGCCAGGTCAGTCGGGAAAGGGTGGTTGGAGCTATCTCTTCACTCTTTCTTCAGTTTAGTTCCTTGGATCACTTGTGCCTGCTTCCTCATTTTAATTGGATCTTAATATCTGATCTCATGGCATCCTCTCCCGCTTTGTTTATGGGAGTGATTAATACAGTCTTTCTTTATATCCTTAAACGAGAAGACACATGTGCCCGTACATTTCAAAAATTCAATATTCCACATACTGTATATTTTCAAAACTGTTTTTGCTATGGCCTTCATAAACTTCTTGTGTCGGTCGTTATGAAAACATTTGCAAAAGTGGGTGTAAAACTAACAGCTTGGGTAACTTTGCTTTTGGTAGCGCTTGAGTGAGAAATTCATTCAGAATTTTCAAAACCGTGCTCATTGAATGCATTTTGCGTCGATGAAAGTCATTCACGGTTTGATCCACGACGAGTGCTTTTGTGCAAACTTTGTCAGGAGTTTTGACAGAGTGCGCACAGAATCGAAAAATGAAATTGAAGCTGTAATTGCGCAAGTAAAAAGTAAAAAAATACTTGTTATGAGGAACAATGTTTTGAGTGTAATGGTCCTACAACAATTAACTAAAAGGTTGTGAAAATAATTTGGGCCAAAAGTGTTTAAAGTACAGGCCTATACCTTAACGCTATCGTAAATGATGAAACTGAACAACAGCTGCAATTAAGGGACATTTTTACTTCTCCTCTCAGCAAGGACTTTACTGAAGTAATTCTTTGTGTTTTGTCTTCCAGATCCCAGTCTTGGTGTGTAACGATGGTTTTCGGGCGTTCCTCCACCAGCACTGCCCCGAGGTGTCTGAGCGCTTCTGCCCGACTCCGTGGTGCTGGGGAGGAAGACTCCAGACGCTGGTCCCGACCTTCCTCAAATCCAAGCCCACTGTCGGCTATCGCAAGTAGATTCAAACTTATCTACCAGAGCTTCTACGTCCTATTTATTACAGGGCTCTGTGGAATACTCGATTCCGATTGGTCAAGATGATATTCAGGGGTCAGTTATTTCTGAATAATCTCTACTGATCTGTTAATAATGACCGTTGCTACAGGTGACCACATCTCTGCTTTGATTCCGTCCCTCATTTCACGCTGTTGTGGACTATTTTTCTTAGCGGAGGCTCCTAAACTAGGCATACTAGTATACAATTGTTGTTTTCTTTTATTCAGTATGTAGCTGTGTAATATGAAGAACAATTTTCAGCCAACTGGGCATTATCGAAAAATAACCCTGATCACCTTGTTGGGGGTTATTTTTCAATAATGACCAGCTGTTTGCAGGTTACTCCGTTCATTTGGAATGATCGAGAAGACAATTTACAGTTGAGTTTGCTATTTTCAAGACAGTTATTGGATTTAACTAATTTAAGAGCCAGTGCAACACAATGCTACTCATTTGCATCGGGTACATCTATTGCATTGCACAGCTTCCTGACGTACTGTGCCATTGTCCAATGGCTCTTTCTTTCTTTCATTAGCGAGTTGATTCAAACAGTTGATGGCGGTCGGATCTGCCTGGACTGGGCGGACAACGGGTCCAGCACGTTGTACCCAGACCCGGCGATGCGTCCCACCGTGCTTATCCTACCTGGCCTGACAGGGAACAGCCAGCAGTTCTACATCTTCCATATCATCAACCAGGCCTCCAGATGGGGTTACAGGTCTACACCATCATGTGTCATCACTTTACCCTTGGGTTGGAATTGTTAATAATTGAAGCAAACAGAAAATAGTGTTGTAACTTCCTTGTGCATATATATATATATATATATTTGTTTATATATTTCTCTTTTAGATGTGTGGTCTTCAACAACAGAGGGTTTGCTGGAGAGGAGTTGCTGGTCTGTAGAACATTTAGAAAGTTCTTGTTGTTCTCTCCAGAAGTAATAAGAAGAGAAGAGGTGCAGGCGATGGCGTCGCCATTGTTGAATGTATAATTAATAAGTAACCACCGTCTTAAATTACTGCGGGATGGTCTTGAGTGGCTCCATCCAAAAAGGACTTGAGGCTTCTCCGGTGACCATTAGCAGGCGATTGGATCACCCTTCAACTTTAAACAAACGTAACAACAAATTATGTGTTAATTAGAGAGAGTCATGCAAAAAAAATATTCATCAGCCACCCACTGGTAGCCAAAGCATGAACTGTGGAAAGAAGTTATGCCTATAATGTTAATGTAATATTTCTTGCTGCCAATGTCAAAAAAAAAAATGATAATAGTTGTCAGTTGTTGTCTTTGGCTTTTGAAATAAATGTTACCAATTTAAATGTCAATGTGTGAATGCAAACTAGATGTAGTGAATCCATCTCCTATGCAAACCTCTTCTCTTCCGCTCTGCTGCCGTTCCTCAGACACCCTACACCTTCTGTGCTGCCAGCACCTCAGATCTGGAGCGTGTGATCCTCCACATCAAAGATCTCTTCCCACAAGCCCCTCTGCTGGGCGCCGGCGTGTCTCTCGGAGGGTGAGTCAGCGCACGCTGTACTAGGTTTCAGCTACACTTGAGGGAAAATATTAAATACAATGTTGGCATCCTCACCTCCCCTCCTCTGCCATATTCAGGCTACTGTAGTTACACATTAAAGTGGTAATCCATGAGATTGTCTGTGTTGGGTGGATCACACTACAAGTCTCAGAATTCCAGATGAATTACACTAGTCTGTCAAATTCACCACGGCTGCCTCTCACTTCTTGTGCATGGCCGATCAGTGCATTCTTGCCGAGACTGGCAGACCTCTCCACACACAATGGAAACAGCATATAGAGCAAATGCATAACGCAAACGCATTGAATGGCTTTTTCTTATAAAGTGTCAGCTAAATTGAGTGTCAAGTAAGTTATTTCTATAACAAAATAATATGCATTTCCGCTTTAGTGCTATATTTGAATCTTTTCACTATTTGTTTCTCTAAACCCTGCCCAGCATGTTGGTGCTGAACTACCTGGCAGATAAGGGCGCGGAGTCGGGGCTGATGGCGGCCATAACGCTGTCCGTCTGCTGGAACACTCAGAAGTCCTGTGACTCTCTGGAGCAACCAGTCAACTGCCTGCTCTTCAACCGGTACCTCGCTGCCAACCTGTGTAGCACCATCAACAGGTCAGATGGCAGGCGGGCGGCGTGTTTGTCCATTCATATTAGGTTTTGCCTCAACAAGGTTTTATTTTTTTTATATATGTGTGTTTATCAAAGGAACCGTAAGGTACTGGAGAAAGTGGTGGACATCGACTACGTGTTGAAGGTAAGATCTGTGTCTGAAGCATCACATCAATGCGATGCCATGAAATAACAATCACTTACATTGTACTTAAGATGTGCTTGAATATACGAAAAATATATTTTCTCGTTATCATTTGTTGACCACAATAACACACTTTATAACAAGTATACTAAATGCTAATGTTTAAATTTTTTTAAGTATTCTACTATATTGTCAGTACAATTACAGTATATTAATGTGTAGTATACTATAACTCTACTCTAAATTAGTACATTAAATTAGAAGTACCAAAAAATACCCTTCAAGTATAATCTGAGTAGAAATTTACTTTCAACACACTTCACATACAAAAAAATAAACTTTCAATATGGAAAACATTGACCTTTTTTCATTTGGGAAGACAACATTTTTGAATCTTGGGTTACACACTTGTACGTATTAGTCATCCTATTCTCCATCGGTCCGTCCCTTCCAGTCACGCACCATCCGTGAATTCGACGAACGTTTTACAGCCGCGGTGTACGGCTACCAGTCCTGCACTGACTACTACAAGGACGCCGACCCCGACTTGAAACTCCACAGGACGGCGATGCCCGTCCTCTGCCTCAACGCTGCCGATGACCCCTTGTCGCCCAAAGAGGGTGAGCCAAGGAATGATGTTGAATTCCATGGTTTTATTTTCCCACGTGTCTTTTTCCCCATTCCATTTCTAATTGTGATTGTGATGTTTCAAATCGAACCCGACCAGCCTTTCCTTTGGCTGCGGCCCAGCCCCTGCCCAACGTGGCCCTGCTGGTCACGGCCCACGGCGGACATGTAGGCTTTTTGGACGGCTGGTTCCCGCGGGGCGAGTGCTACATGGACCGTCTGCTGGGACACTTCATCCAGGCAGCGTTCGAACACACTGAGGAGTTGAACCAGGCCTGCGGTGTCAAGTAGTTGCTAGTGGTGTGGCCTGGACCTTTATTTATTATTATTATTATTTTTTTTTTATCTCTTCTGATGTGAAAAAGTAGAGATCCCAAAGAGGAGTAAACGGCCGGACAGGAGTGACATCTATGAGTTTTAATGACGTGAACTCCCTCCATCTTGGATCGTCTTTGACACTTTTCTATGTACTGTATCATGACTGTTAGGAACATTTGCACTGCACATTTTTATTTTCTCACAGGGATCAACTCCCATTTTTACCTCACAACGTTTACAAATGCAGATACCTCAAGCTTTGAGTTTGTCAGAAAGGCAGATTTCAACATTTTGAAGCATTCATTGTTTCCATCATGTCTTTCCTCAGTTACAGTCGTATCCAATATTGGTAAAGTCAGTCGGTAAAGTAGGTTTGTCATAACAGAAAACAACTTGGTGTAATGAGGGAGTACAGAAATATAAATAGAATAATTTGTATAGCTATAATTATACATTATATGTAATTGTTCTGTAATAATTATATATAATAATTACTGATGAGACATCATACAGGTATAGTGATATTATCATGCCTAAAGCAAACCAGAAAGCTTCCCTTTCTTGAACTGTATGATACCTGTGTGCTGTTAAATTTAGGGTTAGCTGAGTTTAAGACAGCGTGGTATTTTTTTTTTTTCCATTTGTACAGGTTTATTTATCGGTAGCGGGTGATATATATTTGAATTGATTCAGTTGCCGGTATTTGAAAGGTGCATTATTATTATCCTCAAACAGAATACCTCATGTCGCCGCCACGGCTCCTGTTTAAATCATCCAATATTGCATAAAAAATTCATAACTGCGCATTTTTCAGTTCACAGAAGGTATTTTTAATGATGTGTGGAAGTAACTTTTAATCTGACTACACACACACACACACACACACACACATAAATAAATCTATGATTTCCTGGGTTCTGCCGTAGGAGTTTCTGCTTCGTGCAAGACATTGTCAACCCAAAGCTGTTTTAAACTCCAGAGGAAACACAGAATAGCTGGTTATTGAGGAAAGATTGAGTCTCAAAATAACCAAAGGCAATGCGGTATTATAATAATTAGTGACAAAAGGTTCCACTCTTTTTTCAGATTTGATTCTTGAGGAGCCACTCAGTAAAAAGAGTTGCTCAATTTTACAATTATTCATTTGTTTAATTCTTAGCTCCGATGAACAATGACCGAGAGTCAAAAGAGTCGGTTCGTCTCTGAGTTGTGAACCATTAAATTCTGTTAAAATTATTTATTTTGGCAGAAGACTGCAAACTATGGATTCCAGAAAAATAATTTAGCCTAATTCCTTTGAAATATGGTTTTGGGGGAAGAATGGAATGTCTGAATGACAAGAAGAATTGACATGTATGCGTTAAGAACGTGAACATGTAAATCAGTCACATTTGATATGAATTAGGCCAAACACTTTAGGACTTTATCTATCTTGTAATTATTTTTCTATTTTTGGTTGAACATCCACTCGCCGTTGGAGTGACTCCTGACTCCTGACTCATTCAGAATATTTGTTCTGTATGGACGAATTGTTCGGGAATTTTTCATCATTAATCACAACAACAAAAACATTTTTCTGCTCTAGTTCAATCTTCTGACTACATCTCAGGCTTAAATGTCTACTACAAAACTGTGCTGTGTATTATGACTTTATATCACCATTGAATTTTGGACTTTGTACTGTAAGGGGAAGTACAGTTGTGAGTATAACTCACAGTGAACAGCTTACTGTAATAACGTGGTGGTTCCTGAAGGTGCTCAACATTTACTCTTGGTCAGTGAAAACGAGGTGATAAAGTGCTAAACCTCTCATGGTCGAGATCCCGTTTGCTTTACAATCATGTCTTAGTCGCCTGATTCATTACTCTAATGCTTGTGCACATTACGGTGGCCAGACTACCTCAGAATCCAATAAATTAAAGTCCTATGTTCTGTATTTTAAAGTGTATGCAATTTAACCAACGCAGTTCCATCATCAAAATGTGACAACTTGATTGGCTGGCCTGTTTGTCTTTGTGGGCTGTGTCTTATTTAACATCATATGACTTTGTTTTTGTTTTTTTTTATAATGGTGAAAATAACAAAAATAAACTAATAACATTAAATTGGACTTAATCATGTTTTTGTTATTCCACATTTTCTCCCAGTGATTGCAATCAGAGCTCATTCTCACACAAGGATATAATTAAACCTCCATTTCTTTTTATGATTATGATTTTATGATTTGGCATTTATTAAGGTTTTCAGTTTTGTTAAATAAAGAAAAAAGCAAATAGCAATAAACATTACTCTCTTGACAATATAATGAAAATCTAATAACATAACAAAGAGCAGAGAAAAACAAAATAAATAAAAGATTGAAAAATGGAAAAGCAAACCTGTATTTCTTCTATAAACCTGTTTTCTCAGGAGGCTGCAGTGATTATAATGTATATATAAAGTAAAGAGCCACCAGTTATTTGGGTCTGTATGGTTAAATACTTTGCTGGTCTAATTGTGGAAACATGCGCTGGGCCCTCATCTGGGTTTCTGACCCAAAATCCAAAGCCTTTTATCTCAGTGGCAGGTCACTGATGTGTCTGGGGGATTGATTAACCAGGAAAGCTATCAATAATTAACCGGGGACGATAAAGGCCCACACCCTGTCACAACGCTAAACCTTCAGCCTCATTAAGATTTGTTTAATGACGGCGGGGCCTGGAAACCTGGAAACCATCTAACGGCATCTCACTTTCTGTAGAAAACCAGAATGAAAAAGTCGATGTTCCCCCACTGTTTGAATTCTATTCGAGATTAGATGTCAAGATGTCACACCAGCATGGATACAATCCTTTCCATGTATTATATATATGATATAATAAAATACAATATAATATGATATAACAACAACAACAATAACAATAACAATAACAATAACAATAACAACAACAATAACAATAACAATAATAATAATAATAATAATAATAATAATAATAATGTGGACTATTGTGTTATTATATTGTGGTATTTTATTTTTTGTAATATTATATATAATTTTTTTTGTTCCTTTTTGCCATTACCTTTCACTCTTTTGAGCTGAAACAGTGAAATTCTTTGAATTTTGAAATCATTTTGTGATTTCAAAAGATAGATTGATTGATTTTAAAACCCTAATCCTAACCGGAAAAACTAGAACAAAAACAAAAGAAAACTATTCATTGTAAGGCAAGAAAGCACCTTTCCACCTGATTAGAGTGCTAACACACCAATCTACCATTACAGCTTTTCTCAATTGTTTACACACTGACACTGGTACTCGAGACACAATGACCACAACCTGGAACTCAGGTACCAATCCCCTGAACTAATTCTGCTAAAATGCAAGCACATTTCCTGCTTCACACTCAGATTGCAGTTCTACACCACGCTTTTTTGTTGTTGACTTTTTTGTGTTTAGGGTTAGTTCATGGTGTGCATGGTGTTCATGCCATTCAAAATGCTAAACTTAAATTTCCCACTATCCACGCTAACTCCACACTTGGGCAAGCACATGTTGCACAATTGTTCAATTTGCAATCAGAGGTTTACTGTAACAAAGGGGCCACAGTCGAGCTCTTCTGTTTTGGAGCAATGGATGGCAACACAGGAGAGAGAGGCACAGCAAGAGGAGTGAGAGTAAGAAGAGGAGGACGGGGAGGAAGAGGATGAGGAGGATGAAGAGCAAGACCAAGGAGAGCTCGAATCAACCGTGGTCTAATAATGAGGGAGGCTGGGCAGAGAGTTCCTCAAAACTTGAGCAGGTTTACAATAGCTTTGATCGTCCAAACTTTCCGAAATTAGAATAGGTAAGAAATCTACTCTCATTATAGTATTGTATTACTGTATATCAATACAGTACTCAATGGAGTAACTATTGATCATTAACCATAACCCCTAAACATAACTCCTGTATACAGTACATTTTTCTATTATTTGTTCTGTATGTAGAACACTTTACACATCCAACTTTGTTTTTGTTGGGATGTATACAGTGTTTTGGGAAAAAAAATAAAAATAACATTTGGTTAATATATATAAGTATATTTGTGTGTTTTATATTTGAGAATAAAAACATACAAAATATTTTACAACAGACAACTGTACATACGTAGTTACTATAACCCTGAACATGCAAAATACATACGTCTTCCGATAAGGCATTTATACTAGTGTTTTCCATTCATACTGTACTAGTGTTTTACATTCATAGTAGTGTTTTCCATTCATACTAGTGTTTTACATTCATAGTAGTGTTTTCCATTCATACTAGTGTTTTACATTCATAGTAGTGTTTTCCATTCATACTAGTGTTTTACATTCATAGTAGTGTTTTCCATTCATACTAGTGTTTTACATTCATAGTAGTGTTTTCCATTCACACTAGTGTTTTACATTGAGCACATCAGTGTCCAATTGGTTCTTAGAAATGTCTGTTCATATGATGATGTGTGTGTGTGGGTCATTTCAACACAAAATCATTTTTTAGAAGACATAACACTATTTTGAATGCAGAGTTTCATTTTACAGGAGATTTGTGGAGTATTTGTGTGTGCGTTTTGGGATTTTTGTGTAGAGTTCTGAGAATATGAGGTATGTTTTCAGAAAACGTGCGTAAACAAGTGAGAAAAACTGTAAAATCCACATAATAAGTCACAAATACATAGTTGCCATTGCAATTGCATGCAAACGGAATACAACAAAAACGCAAATCGATAACAAATAAACCCAGACATTTTTTTTGATCATTGAATAACTCTGTTGCACTACAATACTTATGTAGCCATGCACATTATAACCTGACTCGCTGCTTTTCTCTCCCAGTCCACATGCTGTTTCTCCATCATTTACATCCAGTGTGTTCCCCCACCTGATGGGATGGGAGGAGCCTGGAGGTTTGGTTAATGATTCAATAGCAGGACTGTTGAGATTGACAGATAAAATGAGGGAGAGAGAGAGAGAGAGAGAGAGAGAGAGAGGAGGGAGAGAGGGAGCGAGAGTGTTAGAGAGAGAGATGCAGAGAGAGGGGGGAGAGAGGGGGCGAGAGAGAGGGATAGAGTGTTAGAGAGAGAGAGAGGCAGAGAGAGAGAAAGGCAGAGAGGGGGGGAGAGAGAGAGAGAGAGAGAGAGCGAGAGAGGGAGAGAGAGAGGTGGAGGGTGACAATGGCAAAGGGGAGAGACATACGGTAGAAAAGTGAGGTGAGGGGCGGTGTGGAGAGGTAATAGATTAAACACAAACCACATGTCAAACCACAGAGATAGCAGACAGTGACAATACCGTGTGTGTGTGTGTGTGTGTGTGCTTCTATGTGTGTGTGTGTGTGCATAGGTGTGTCTGGGGTGGAGGAGAACTCACATCTCCGTTGGCAGCGACAGGGCCAAGGAAGTTCCCATGATTCATGTATTCATAATCTGGACAGAAATCTCCGCTCTACTTCCACAGGTGAGTGTTTATGTCTCTTTAATATTTGCATTGGAGATTGTAGACAGATTGTAACTAAAGAGCTGACGTTCATTATTTGGACATTATGTACAGTATGTACCATATTTTGGGACTATACGTAATTTGGAAAGGGATACAAATAACATGCAATTAAAGTACAGAATGTCAGTATTTCAATTACTTTATATGAAATACTTTGTATTTCATATGAACGTACATGTTGTTGTACCTGTGTATTTTCATGTAGTGAAAATCTTTAACTTCTATACATCACCAGGGCTTTGATATTTTATGTTTCCACCACTTATTTTCCTATGGCAGCAAATTCTGAGAAAAAGGGAGAGTGTGCAATTTGAGTGTGTGTGTGTGTGTGTGTGTGTGTGTGTTTGTGTGTGTGTGTGTATGTGTGTGTGTGTGTGCAAACTTGCATACGGTACCTGCATGTGTGGGTGCAAGACAACATGCCATTGAAATTTCAAGCATCCTGACATTAAATTGAATCTTATCTTCATCGTAATCTTAAAATGTTGATTATATTATATTCAATTTATAAACGTTAATCTATACTTATTTATTTCACTAAAAACTAGACACAAACTATTACCTTCTTCACAATGCCTTCTTTCTGTGTTGTCGCTTGTGCTATTCGATGATATAATACATGAGGATATCTCAGAAATAATGTGTCTCAAATAAATGTCTCAAAATACGTCTATGTTTCGACTTGTTTGAGGCCAGGGTTTCCACATCCCTGTAAAGTGCATGTGAATAAAGTGAGCATGGAGATATACAGTACGGTATACAACAGTTCGATTTTATTCTCTCTTTAAGTCTTTGGGACCTACAAAGAAAGTGACATTGGGAAAGTTGAACTTAAACCAAAACCTCTGAATCACCTGCTTTGACATCTTGGACAATATCAGCTTGGTATTGACTTGTGTAAATGACTAAAATGACTAAAAACACCGGCGCCAAGGATACACTTCCCTGTAACAATAACCCTGTTTGCCATTTCCCTCTTTTCCGTTTGTTGTTCTATCGATCGGTGACTTGAAGGAGTTTCGACACCGGCTCTAATCTGTGGCTCCGTCCAATGTTCAGAATAGGAGGGAGGTCGTAATTGGGGTCACATGAGGAACATGTTGCTCGCGGTCAAACTGAAAGTACAGCGGAAGCGTCGGGTTGGGGTTAATTGACGGGGTAACCCTGGCGATTGTGCTTTTCCGTTCCTTATGTTTGGTGTGTCAACAGGGGCATGAAGCTCCAAATGAAGACGACGGTCGACGGTCGCAATCAGAGCTTTTTGTCGATCCGTGGAAAGATCACTAGGTTGGGCTGGTGGGTGGGTGTGTGTATGGGTGGGTGTGGAAATAATATTGTGTGTGTGTGTGTGTGTGTGTGCGTGTGCGTGTGCGTGTGCGTGTGCGTGTGCGTGTGCGTGTGCTTTGCTAAGTAGAGAAGCGTCAATGAATCGGTGTACCTGCATAACGAGTCTCCGTTTTGGGCGGCCTCTGTGGTTCTTAACTCCTAACTCTCCCAAAACGCGACGGAGGTTTAGTGTTCAGTGTTATCACGACCAGTGGTGGAAGAAATACTCAGACCTTTTATTTAACGCTTTTACATTGCCCGAGTAAAAGTGTAAGTATCACATTGACATTTCAAGAAAAACTATATAAGTATTTGCTCTTAAAAATACTTTAAGTATATAAGTGAAAATAATTGTTATATCCCATGCCCTGATGTAACAGAGCCTATAATACACATACACATACGCATAGTGCTACTGTACATTTTTTTCTGCAGATGATATCTAATCCAATACAACAAATAGTATAACTGGTGTCAAACTGTAGTAATTTGCATTTATAAATGATAAATAATAAAAATAAATCATGAAAACTATGAATTACTTTTCCCTCATTTTCTCTCTGATTTTGATATGTATAAATATAAATCTAGATTTATTTTTATTTTTTTATAAATTAGTGTGTTAGAAATTTAGTACAGTAAAAAACATTTGTCTAATGTCGCCGAAACTGAATATATTTAAGTCAGTACATAAGTAAGTGAAAAATGTACATAGGTTCTCTCCACCGCTGGGTTTATCTTTACTATGACTCTCTTCCAACTGTATTCTATTTAAAAGCATGAAGCCGGCAGGGTGGGACAGCAGACAGAGCGCCCCCTGCTGAGAGCCTGTCATTGTTTTGCATTATTCAGTGGAGTTCATGCTGGGCGCAGGCTGAATACCGACAGCCCAAGGGATGAAACATTCAGGGATTGTTACTCCAAACTTATCAATCTCTACTACGATGCATCTGTCATATTATCTTTGTACCTTAACAGTTTGCAGATTATGGAAAGTGTGACAAGCGCACACACCCACCCTCATGCTTGAGTACCCTCAGCATATTTTTCAGGCCTCAGCACTTTTGCAAGTGGGCACGTGGATGTGTTTTGTGTTTTGGGTGTGTCCAAGTACATATTGAGGAAATCCATCCCTGCATGGTCTTTAGATAGTGCACATACCATGATGACTCATGTGTCACTCTACAATTAATTTCCTTTAGTCATGGAGAAGCAACTGGAGGAGCTGAGGCAGCAGCTGCAGAAACAATGTGACATCAACCAAGAGCTGCAGAAGCAAAATAAAGACCTGGGTAGGAAACAAAAAGCATCAAACCTGAATAGGAAATAACGGCGAAAGAAGGGGTTCGGCTGAAAATTTGTGTGGTCAGTGATGTTTACACAAAGTGTGTTCCTTTGACTGTTTCCCTTGTAGAGCATCGACTCCAGGAGAAAGAGAAACTGCTGCAGGAGCTGCAGAGTAATTATGAAGATCTTGGTGAGAGGCTAAAGTGTAGCTAAATTATCATGCACATATGGATGTACATGGTTCATTTGCAAAATGTGCCCCAAGGAGATAAAAGGAGAAAAAAACTGGATCTAATCTAATCTAATCTAATCTAATCTAATATAATATATTCTAATCGAATGCAATATAATGCCATTCGATGCAATACAATATAGCATAACATTGAACAACAAACATCTAAAAACATCTTGAAAAACATATATCTAATCTAATCTAAGATATTACAATATATTATAACACAATATAAAAAAACATAGACATGGACAGGGACAAATACCCACCTCTTGGCCAAAAAGGCAACTTTTTAATTCACTGTATTTCAGAGTTTCCCTCCCCGTGCAGTAACGAGGCCAATGCGGAGGTCAGGAAGAGCCGTGCGGCCGTCATGGCCCCGGAGCCGATCCCCGAAAACCTGGAGATCACACGCGCCAGGGTCAAGAAGAGTGTCAGGTCAGAGGTTGAGAAAGCCTGTGTCCTTTGAAGGGAGTTAAATGGAAGGTTTTCCAAGACCTTCTCCAAAGCCATAGCGTTTTGTCCTCTTGCGATCTCCAGCGAGGCGAGTCTCATCGTCAAATCGATCCAGAAGAACGACTTCCTGAGCCGCCTGGACGACGAGCAGACGGCGATGATGGTGGATCTGCTGGTGGCGTGCGACTTCAGCCCCGGGAGCGACGTCATCAAAGAGGGATCTGAAGGAGACGGAATGTACATAGTGGCAGGTAGGCCAAAAAAAAAACATAGGACACGAGTTTAAACCAGGATACTTTCTTAAAGTGGAAAACCACAAGATTGTCTGTGTCCCAGAATTCCACTCAAAACGACATCTTCAACACCCGGACTTATCCTTGTCTTCACTCAAAGAGAGCTACTTAAATATTTGTGGCAGACCCCACCGTCATAAATGGAAACAGTAATGAGGGAGCACATACATTACGCAAATACATTGAATGGCTGCATTTTATAAAATGCCATTAAAAATAAAAGAATCCAATGGATTCTACTTTAATATTTTTCATACAGTTTAAACCTTATTTCATCCCGCTGGTGTAAATCAGGGGTATACCTTATTAATAATCCAAATTTTTCCATTGTATAAAATATAAATCTTGACTTTCTATGTCCTAAGCAGCATTCTGTGTCTCTGCCTCTCTCAGCTGGTGAGCTCCAGGTGACCCAGGCGGGTCAGGAACTCAGAACCCTGACCAGCGGTGATGTGTTCGGGGAACTGGCTATCCTGTACAACTGCAAGCGCACGGCCACGGTCAAAGGTCCGCCCCTAATAGGAGTAAATAACTAATAAATGTCTTGGATGGGATTGTCCTTTACTGGTGCCTCAGCCAAGCCGCTTGGCCTTGACTTCACCCTCCGTCCCTTCATCATTTTTCCAGCCAGGACAGTGGTGCGTCTGTGGTGCATGGAGAGGCAAACGTACAGGACCATCATCACCAATAAATCCAAGAAGAAGCGCGAGCAGCTGATGGGCTTCTTGAAGACGTAAGCGTGGGGGAATTTGGCTGCAGTGATCTTATTATGGAGGACCAAAATGGTTTATTATGACTTAAAAATGAATCAAATGGAGCTGGATTATTGTGAAAATGGCTATTATGAAATATTTACAATAATATTTTGGGATGTTTTAAAATGGGTAATTTAATTGCTGATTTATTTATTTATTTATTGATAATAATTAATAACATTAACAATTGCATTTTGGGTTCTTTTTTTTTTGGCTTGAGGATATGGCATATGATAACATTTTGTAGATTTTGAGGGCTCCTTATGTTTCCTGGTGGCATTCCTTAGGTCTCGGACCCTGAAGGACCTCAACGACGTCCAGTTGTCCAAGATCATTGACTCCATGGAGGAGGTAGGAGATCACTGAACTAGCTTTCGAATACAAATATTAAGAACACCTTCAGACTTTTCCTGCGAGCGCTAGACTTCTTTGTGA
The DNA here is from genome assembly GCF_960531495.2 of Zeus faber. NCBI lineage: Eukaryota > Metazoa > Chordata > Actinopteri > Zeiformes > Zeidae > Zeus > Zeus faber. The sequence goes on from NC_137189.1 coordinate 13,909,402, forward strand.
TACGAATAAATGACTTTATTTGGTGCAAGAATGTCAAATATGGTTATGGACTGATGTTGTTGTCCTCCCTTTTTATCCATTTCCCAGGTGAAGTACCAGGACAAGGACGTCATAGTTCGAGAGGGAACGGAAGCAAACACGTTCTACATCATTCTCAAAGGAGAGGTGGAGCATCAGACTGTTATAGCAAATTAAACATTTAATCCAGTTTCAAGTGTTTTTTTAATATACAGTATACAGTGGTACCTTGACTTACGAGTTTAATTCGTTCCGTGACAGAGCTCGTAATTCAATCTGCATGATAGCAAATCAATTTTCCCCATTGAAATTAATTGAAATGCCATTAATCCGTTCCAGCCCCCCAAAAAACACCCCATTTTTTTTGTTACGTGTTTTTAAATAAGAAAAATATATTTATAAACAACAAATATTGTATAAAAACATAAAACACAATAAAAGATAATGTGCAGATCTCTCTTCTGCCTTCTCGCAGATGATACCCTCCGTCACGTTATCTCCTACGAGCTGCTTCTCCGTCAACCACACCAACAGCAGATTCTCCTTCTTTTTATAGACAGCGGTTCCACAGCTTAGACATTATTTTAACGCCCTTGGCTGGCGTAATACCCTTTGTCGTCTCCTTCTGCTTCGGTATGATACATATCGTAGAAGTACTAAGATCACACTGCCTCGCCAATTCCATCACACGCAAGACCTCGCTCATGTTTTTCTATGATTTCATGCTTTAATTCAATCGAAATCATCCGCCTCTTCTTCCCAGCACTTACTTTCTTAGGACCCATGGTTAGAAATAGTTTTTTTTGGCAAGATAAAAAGCACAAAAAGCACAAATCGCGTGCACAAAACACAAAAGATATGCTTCCACGCTCAGGTAAACACATGAAGTGAAGGAGTGAGACGCGGGCTGCTGGCCGCACTCGCTCGCCGCGCCAACCAGCGGTGGTGCACCTGAAGCTCGCTCCTCGTAACTCACATTTTTGCTCGCAAATCCATACAAAAAAATCGACGGAAGGACAGCTCGTAACTCGGAAAACTCGTATGTTAGTGTGCTCGTAACTCAAGGTACCACTGTATATATAATACAAATTATGAATACCATACTTGGGGAGTTTAAAGCCTCTCCTTTGTGTTGTGTTGATGCTGTAAGGTTCTGGTGAGTAAGAATGTGAATGGATACCAGAAGCAGATTCGCAGGATGGAAAAAGGGCAGCACTTCGGAGAGCAGGCCCTTATACGGTAACCATGGCAACAGCCGTACGTGAGGTGGGCTGTGGGAACATTGTGCAGCGAGGCTCTCGCTCATTACTCCTTGGCAGCTGTCAATGCTGATGTTTTTTGGCTGTTTAACCTGTCTGTTTACGTCCAACCCGCGGCGATTAATGGCCTCCGGGGTCAGCATGTCTCAAAGAACTGAACGACTAATTCACCCTGAAATTCTCCTGATAGCAATTCATTTGAAGCTGTTTTGGCGTCTGTTTACCTGTTACCTAAAGGTGGATTATTGTAAACAGTGGTAAAATGGTAAAGAAAGGATGTGTAGGGCACTGTATATTGCCAATATTATACGATAGATAGATTTTTTTTTTATTAAAAACTGTTGAGCAGCATAACCCGGCAGTTAGGGATTAGGGTGAGCATTTTGAGCATATTTTGTGAGTTCAAAGCAGTATGCAAAACATGTTGCAGCACTTGTGGTGCAGCCGGCGGGGTGCAGCCGGTGACACAGAAGTCACCGGTTCTACCCCAAACTAAAGCCAGCAACTAGATACAGTGTAGAAATCAGTTTTGTAACTGTAACTGTTGTCCGTTGCAGGGAGGTCCTGAGGACGGCCACGTGCACCGCCGATGGCCCCGTCACATGCTTTTCCATCGACAAGGAGTGAGTCCCACCCAACCTTCCATACCCTAAAGGGGACCTATTACTGTATGCTGCTTTTTACACGAGTTAAGTCTCTAGGGCCCCCAAAACATGTTTTGGAAGTTTGCTGCCGAAAATACTACTCAAGCCATGCATTCGAGCCATTCTAACATACTATATATACTCTATAACATCCTGTTCCAAAACAGAGCTGTTTTTCACAGTTTCACAGTTTGTGTGTTAGTGGGCCCAACACAGACCCAAATGTATGTGCACAAGCACTGAAAAACTGAGTTTAATAATAGGTCCCTGTGGTGTGGGGATGATGTGGTTTGAGCAGCCATACCTGACCTGAATCTAGATAATTGGGGACCCAGGATCAGTGTGGCTGCATACCTGCTGCTCGTTGCTTGGCCTAATGAGCAGCAGGTAAAACCCCCATCCCCACACACACTCAGGATCGGAGCCTGTGTCATGACACATGTCTATCTGCTCCTGGGATAATTCCAGCTGGCCAACTCTGTACAATAAACTGGTGTGTCTACAAGCCTGATGCCAGAGGTCCCTGACAATGCCACTTGAAACTGCCACACTCCCCTTTAAAAAGCCTGAATGAACGCCACATATTTCTATTTGACTATATGAGAAATTCTATGAAATAATTTCATCCGTGTTCGTCCCTCCAGGGCCTCCAAGCTGAAGGGTCAGTTTAGTGCCGAGGTTCTTCTCTGTGTTTGATTTGTCCAGACACTGACTGAATTCCCTTTTCTTTGAACCCAGAGTGTTTGAGGAGACTATTCCCATTGAGCACTTGGAGCTGTTTGATGAGTACGTACTCTGCAGTCACCTTATTTACCCTTAATGTTTCACAACATATCTTTGGGAACAAGGAAAAAAATAAATGCTTCAATGTAATGGCTTTTCTCCTGTACATCGTTGTTGTGGTTTGTCCATTTCCAGCTCCAAGGTTCTGCAGGAGGCAGAAACTCCAGAGAAGTCAAGGTGAGAGTGCGCAACCCGAAGAAGAGATGGGTTTTGTTGCTCTTTAAATGCTGCTAAAAGAACTGAGATGATGAGTGATGCTTGATCGGTGGTTCCACCCACTTTAAATAGCGACCTCTATGGTACTATTCCTTCAATTTCCTTCTGCTCTCTTTCTCCTTTCAGTCCCAGCTCCTCGCTCAAGCTTAAGGACTTGCTTCCCGTGCTTTACCAGGAGGGGCGTTTTCAGGGGGAGCCCGTCACTCTCGGACTGGGCGGTTTTGGCCGCGTTGAGCTGGTGCGTGCACGTTTGTGTGAGTGAGTGTCTAGGTATTAAGTAAGGGATAATGTGCAGCCAGCCGGACGGAGTAATCAGGACCCAGACTCTGAAGGGGTTATTTTACAATAATGACTGGCTGGCTGCACATTATCCCGCTTATTACGCGCCTACTTACTAAATAAAATAATAGATTGAGAGGGAATATTGATGATGTGAAATGAAATGGGTAGGAGGAGGAGGTAGAGCTGGTCGTCTAGTAATCTAAAGGTTGCTGGTTCGATCCCAGGCTCCTCCTGCTAGCTTGTTGTAGTGTCCTTGAGCAAGACACTTAACCCCTAATTGCTCCTGATGGCTGCGTCCGGTGTTTGAATAATTGTGAGTCGCTTTGGATAAAAGCGTCTGCTAAATGCACTGCAATGTAATGTAATGAAATGAGGCGCATGAAACCAGTCAGAGAAGAGGTTGCCTGTGACAGTGGTCATTATTCAGAAATAACTGACAGTGACTGTTACTAGGGCTGGATATATAATACCAAGTAGTATGGAAACCTCTCCGGTCAAACGATACCTGCATTCAATCCTTTCTGTACCCAGTTTTAAAAAAAGACGTCTATTTCTATGGTTTTGCTCGCAGTCAGTCACCGCCAGCGTTCTTCGATTTAATGCGACGTGTGATTGCCCCACCACCGCAGCAACAGCTACAACAGTCTAGCTGTCTAGTTGTGTCACTTAAAGGATACGTTCACAATTTTTCAAGTCTGTCTTAAAACCACAGTCGGGCGGCTATTTGTTTAAAGATACGTCATTGTACAGTTTTGTACAGTTATTTAATAAATATTTCAATCATCTTAACACTTTCAAAACATATGAGTTTAAAATTCATTTGGATGGGGAGGAGTGGTGGCGTTCGACACAACTGAATGTTTCCATTTACGTAATGCAAAGTAGGAAAAAAAGGTATAGAATGAAGTACTCTATTGGTATCGGTATCACTTTAAGGATACTGGTAACGTAATTTTTTAAACAATACCCAGCCGTCTTGTGTACTAGATTTATTTATTTATTTATTCAATTTTATTTTAAGGTGACCACCATACAGCGTGGGAAATACTACGCCATGAAACGGGTCAGCAAGAAGCACATCGTTGCCAAGCGACAGGAGGAACACGTGCTGTTTGAGAAGAAGATCCTCAAAGCCCTCCAGAGCGACTTTATTGTCAGGTTGGCGAGACTGAATTAAAGATGGACGAAGGTTAATAGGAGTTAGTTGATCTCATTGGTGCGAAGAGAGGCGGGATAATGTTTTTCATGATATTTCTCTGTGCCTAGGCTTCACGCCGCCATCAAGGACACGCGCTACATCTACATGGTAATGGAGTTCTGCGCCGGAGGGGAGATCTGGACCAAACTAAAGGAAGTGTGAGGAAAAAAACAGCAGACCTTTTTTTGTTGTTGGCGTTTGATCGACTAACTGGAAATGTTTGTCTCGTTGGCACTCTTCTATTGTCCAAAGAGCCTTGACAATGTGTTGCACAGTAATTCTAAGAACACCTTTATTCCATGTAAATTACAGTCAGGAGTGAGGGGGCGTCAACTACAGCATTCCTGTTAAAGAAAAGATTGAAACATAAGAAAAGAAGAGACGTTTTCTTTTTAACAATGGGCAGGTTTTTTTTCTTCATACATATCAGTAGATTAAATAGAAAGGGTTGACCTTGAGCTAGATGGTTACATAGACCTTTGAGACATAACAAAACCTAGACAAATAGGGCTCAGACAATTTTCTCAAAAATCGAAATATGAAAAAAAGTGGAAACAAGTGTCTGCGTGGATGCCATCAAATCTAACTGCGGTTGCCAAATTACGGAAATTCATGCTTTTAACACCCACTGTTTAATTATATTTCGTCTGGAGGATAAAACTAGACAATTCATGTCCGTCTAGTTTCGAGTCTGGTGCATTACATTTTCTCAAATAATTTATTTTGGGTGTTGTTCCGTGGATCAGAACCAGCGGTCCCACGACACAAGACAAAAACATGGGGGCGGGTAGAAAGGAAAGTTCCCCATTAACTTCTTCTTCTTCTTTCTTTCCTTATTCCTGATTCTCAGAGGGCGTTTCACTGAGCCGGTGGCTGTGTTCTGCACGGCCTGCGTGGTGGAGGCCTACGCATACCTGCACAAGAAGAATATCATGTACCGAGACCTGAAACCCGAAAACCTGATGCTGGACGCTCAGGGCTACGTCAAACTGGTGTGTGTGTGTGTGTGTGTGTGTGTGTGTGTGTGTGTGTGTGTGTGTATGTGTGTGTGTCCTGCGGGTCTTCATTTTGTTCAATCATTCACACCCCCCAACTAAAACAGAATATTTGTGTGTGTGTGTGTGTGTGTGTGTGTGTGTGTGTGTGTGTGTGTGTGTGTGTGTGTGTGTGTGTGTGTGTGCGCTATGCAGGTGGACTTTGGGTTTGCCAAAGAGATGGTGCGGGGGGAGAAGACCTACTCGTTCGTGGGGACTCCTGAGTACATGGCCCCCGAAATCATCCAGAACCAGGGTCATGACTTCGCAGTGGACTTCTGGTCCCTGGGAATCCTGATCTACGAGCTACTGGCAGGAAGGTAGAACTACCACAACAACAAAACATCAACATAACAATAACAACACAACAAAGATAACAACAACAACATCAACTGCAACAACACCAACAATATACTGTAAGAGGACAACATCAATATAAAAACAACAACAAAACAGGATAACGACAACAACGACAACAACAACAACAACAACAACAACAACAACAACAACACTACAAGTAGTCCTGCAATAAATAAATACACAAATAAATAACAACAACAACAATACTACAAATAGTCCTGCAATAAATAAATACACAAATAAATAACAACAACAACAACAACAACAACAACAAACAAAAAATACTACAATAAATATATAAAATAAATAGGGTGTTACTACTACTACTGCTGGTAGTGGTGGTTTTAGTACTACAATTACTACTACTCTAATAAACAAATAAATAAATACACAAATAAATAAATGCAACACAAACACAACTCCAAATCAATAAACAACAACAACAAAAATAACAAAACTTAAAAATAACAATACTACTATTACTAATAGTAAATAACAAAATAAACAATAAAATAACAACAACCACAACAACAACAGGAACAGAGTAGTGGTATTAGAGTATTTTTACTTTACCTTTGCCCTCAGTTACAGTTGTTTTCATTTCACATCTTTTTTTTCCATATTTATGTATCAATCATGATTTAAAAAAAAATGTCTGACTGTAGACAACGGTCACAAACAACTTTTTTGTCTTACACTTTCTTAGATTTGATTTTAAGGGTTGATAAAGCATTACATAGAGAGCACAGCTGAAAAGTCCTCTTGAAAAAAACAAACAAAACAAAACAGAACCATGTTATTGTCAGTTCCTGCTTTTGCAGCCCTGGCTGCTGCCCCTGGTGTGTTTGGGGAAACACTAAATAGAGCGATTGTCAGGGGCTTGTTGTGTTTTGCTTCAAGGTGATTGTAGGTGGAGGCCGAGGTCAGGACAAGACAGTCCTGCTTTTCACACAACACGTCTCCCACAAAGCTTGTTCCTGAACCACAGCACGGTCTCTTTTGTACAGGTTCTTTCTTCGCTTGTAAACACAAGCGAAGAAAGCGCATATAAGGGAAAAAAAACAAAAAAAAAAAAATTTCACAACAATAATTAAAAAGAAAAAGTGGGATACACTACAAGCTTCATTCCCTGACAAAAGTACTTCTGGATGATCAAAACCATTTTCCTTATATTGCTGCTGGGAAATCTTTGGTGGTTTTTAATTTCATTCCATGAATTTGAGCCAGTACCTGGCATTGTCCAGCAGGAGGCGGCATGCCTGTATGGACACTGCTTTTCAAACAGCCCTGCAAAGCAAAGAGCCAAATCATATGCATGCTCACAGAAGGCGTGCCACCCCGACCCCCCCCCCAGCTTTCACAGAAAAGGCCTACACAGCAAATAACCGGATCCTGTAAAGCTCTGCTCTGCTCTCTGTTTTTTATTGTTATCTTTTCCTTTGCTCTGCAGCCCCCCATTCTCGAGCTCCGAGCCCCAGAAGATCTATGCCAAGATTTTGGACGGAGTGCTGAAGTACCCTGCGTATCTGAGCGAGGCGGCAAAGTCCATCATCAGCAAGTTGTGCAGGTATAACCGGGCATGCACTCTAAATAAGCAAAGAGGGGCGCCGCCTGCTTAAAGTTGTATACGTTGCGTCGACACACACCTTCTTCAAATATATTTTAGGTTCAGGGGAACTGAAATATGTTGCAAAATGCTTTGTGTTCTGTCCAGGCCGCGGCCAGGTCAAAGGTTAGGGAACACCAAGAACGGAATTAAAGACGTTCGACACCACAGGTAAACATTTCAATATACGTACGCTATAGATTTGCTCGCCCCATTTTTTTTTTTTTGGTTTATCTACATAGAATCGTTATTTTTACACGATGCACAGCATATGGAGGCCGCAGTTCCAGAAACGGCCTCTGTTTCCCCATGGTCCATGAGCATAATCCTCGGAGCATATTTATTGGTGTTCTTTCCACATACACCGGTGTACCCGCCACTGTTTTCCCATGGGGCCTGTTTATCGCTGTCGGCCTCCGTTTCACCGAGGACTGTCCTTTGCAGAGCTCATCTTAATCCCTCTACAGATTACGTTGTTGTTTTGTTTGGTCACGTATCAGGTGGTTCAGCAGCATGAACTGGCACAAGCTGCGTGTTGGGCAACTGGAGGCGCCCACGGTCCGGCTAATTCGAAAGGTAAGTCAAAATGGTCGGTTTCGAGGCAACTGCAGGTTCCCAGGGGCGTACCTCCCCCCATAATAATCTTCATTGATGGTGTGTTATTTTTGGGGCTTTGATTCCAAAAACTCCAGTTATCTCTCCTTCTTTCTCTCCATTAGGGCCCCTGCTACATCAATTTCGACCGCTTCCCTTATGACCAGGCTAAGGCTGACGAAGAGTTCTCCGGTTGGGACAAGGACTTTTGATGCCAATGCATTCTCTGCATTTGGGACCTTAAAAGAAAAATACATTTTCTATACATACCATGTGTAATGTGCATATTTTTTTTCAATGGAAATGTACTCCACCCCATCTTTGCTGTGTGTGTAGATTTGGTACATTCAGTTGAAATGCAAAGTCTGTAGGGTTTTGATTGTATAAAAAACACGGCTCTGTGGAAGACTCGATTCTGATTGGCCAATAGCGGTAATCAGGGGTCAGTTATTTCTGAATAACGGCCGCTGGTCTGTGTTATTAATGTTACTTTACTGTGGAACTATTTTTCTAAACTGGGTGTACTAGTTATAACATTTCAACCAGTCATAACCAGCCAGTCATTATCTCAAAATACCCCGGGGTTATTTTGAGTAAATGACCGGCTGGCTGTACGTTATCCCTTCCTTCAAACACAGCGGCGTTGCATGCCGTCTCTCATTCATTATTTAGAGATGATCATTATTTTGTTTTCACAGTAAAACACCCTTGCAGCTTGAGTTCAATCCCTGGACGGCTGAAGGAGCAAAAACATTTAAAAAAAAATAACCTGTGGAAATGTTGTGATTGGATATCGGCACAGTCTGTTCCGCAGCACAGCACAGCACAGCACAGCACAGCACAGCACAGCACAGCCATATTTGGTGCTTTCAGAAAACAAAAAAAAACAACAACAAAAAAAACTACAGCAGAGATTGGAGATTTGGAGAGTCAACAGCCGAGTCGTTCGATTTACAGTTTTCTCGGTTGCTTGAAAACACAAAAAAGAAAAACCCACACACACACACACACACCCTTACACACAATAATATCGCTTCGATGATTTATTTCTGTTCTCTTTGTGTTGAGCTGTTATTAGACTGCGTGAACTACTGATGCTTCTTGTTTGTGTGGAACCTGTTATGCAGCGACATCGTTTTTGGAAAACCTTGGTTCTCTGAGACGGAATGTCACGGTGAGAAATGTGACTTGAGTTCGGGAGATAATAAAAGGGTGTTTTATGTTGACGTTTCTGTCTGGGTTTGACTGTTTAAGTTCCCGAACACTTTTTTTTTTCTAATAATAAATTCCCATCCATTGTTTTGCTGTTGTTTTAAAGCCATTTGATGTATATTCATATCTATTGACTAAAATATTGACAAATGACACAAAAACTATATGAACTCACTGTATTTTCAATGTGAGGCAGCAGTGCATTGCTGTTGGCACCGTGCTCCGGGCGGGTTATCTCCCAAATAGGTCTTTCTGTGTGGAGTTTGCATGTTCTCCCCGTGCTCACATGGGGTTTCCTCCACCTAACGTCAGTAAGGACGTTACCAAAAACATGCACACATCATCGTCTGACCAGCGATGGACACTCGTCACCAGGTCCCCGGGCACGTCCACGAATGCTGCCCACTGCTCCTGGCTGCCCCCCCGGAGGAAGGACAAGCCAGGATGGGTTAAATGCAGAGGAACCATTTCACCGGCCACAGTGTGTGCATGTGCTGTAGTGTGGTGTGTTGTGTGATAATTAAAGATTCTTCTTCTTCAAAAGTACCATTACTACCACAAATATTGTATGTTATTACAAGTAAAGGTATTGAAAAAATAAATAGAAAATAATTACATTTAAAAAAACTATGGAAAGTATCAGTTACTTTCAATACGCAAATAAACCTAATACAACCTAATCACCCTGGGCATAACCCTTGTCTCCAGTATTCAAACGTGAAGGCATAGTCTCAATATTTAATACTAAAGCCAAAACTCAAATGTTGATCAATCATGAGAATGACCAAAAGTAATAGCGAGAGATAGATCATCGTGATCACGTTGATTTGGTCTCTGTTGTCGGATATGTGGAGAGTATAAGCTGAAATAAGCAGAATTTGTTTCAACAATTTATAAATATATTACTCTGTAGTAAAAGGGATATTGTTCTACAACTACTAACTACTACTACTACTACTACGACTACTTTTTTCCAACAGCTTTCAAGACTGCTACAATAAAGCCACTCCTAAAGAAACACCCGTTAACCCAATTGACATCAAAAACTACAGACCTGTATCTCTTCTTTCATTTTTTTCTAAAACCCTGGAACGTGCCGCCTACAACCAACTGTCCTCCTATCTTTCTCAAAACAACCTCCTTGACCCCCATCAGTCAGGCTTCAGGACTGCACACTCCACCGAGGCGGCCCTCCCCTCTGTGACTGAGTCGTTGCCAGAGCATCGTCTCTCTCGTCCTCATTCTCCTCGACCTGTCTGCTGCGTCCGACACAGTAAACCACCAAATCCTCCTCTCCACTCTCGCTGACCTTGGCATTACTGACTCTGCTCTATCCTGGTTCTGATCCTACCTGACAAACCGCACCTACCAGGTCACTTGGAACGGCTCCCTGTGCAAACCCTGCACTCTCGACATTGGTGTCCCCCAAGGCTCAGTATTAGGACCCTTTCTGTTCTCCCTATACACTAGATCACGAGGCTCAGTGATCACCTCACATGGTTTCTCTTACCATTGTTAAGCAGATGACACCCAACTGTTCCTCTCTTTTCCTCCATCCCCCAACATCCACACTGCACTCGAGTGTCTGGCAGACACTTGGACAACTGAACATCACCTCGAGCTGAACCTAGAGAAGACCGAGCGACTCTTCATCCCAGGGAAGGACTGCTCTCACATGGACCTGTCAGTCACTGTCGAGGACTTCACAGTATCACCTTCATCGATCGCAGGGAACCTGGGCGTGATCCTCAACAACGACCTATCCGGCTCCCCAAACATTACTGCTGTGGCCCGATCCTTTAGATTTGCGCTCTACAACATCCGCAGGATCCGCTCTTTCCTCACGCAGGAAGCAACACAGCTCTTGGTCCAAGCACTTGTCATCTCCCACCTGGACTACTGCAACTCCCTCCTGACTGGACTCCCTGCCTCTGCGATCAAACCCTTGCAGCGTATCCAGAATGCCGCAGCACGCTTCGTGTTCAACTTACCAACAAGTTACAAGACAATGCTACTGGCCTTCAAGGCTGTCAAAAAACTGCACCCATCTACCTCCAAATGCTGGTCAGACCACACGCCCCAGAGCGTTCAATCCGCTCCACTACCTTAGCTGGCCGGCTGGTACCGCCATCGCTACGAGCAAACAGTGCTCGCTCAGCAAAGTCACGACTCTTCTCTGTTCTGGTGCCTCAGTGGTGGAACGAGCTCCCGGCCAACGTCAGAACAACAGAGTCACTCACTACTTTCCGCAAGAGACTCAAGACCCACCTGTTCAAACTTCACCTTGACTCCACATCCTAACCCCCCCCCATCCCTCACACACACACTCACAAAACAAAACAAAAAAATAAAAATAAATAAACAATGCACTCGCATGCACTTGTATGTTCACTAGCACTTATATTGTAATACTTACTACGCACTTGTCCTTGCAATGTAGCAGCCACTATGCTCAAATGAGAGCCTGAAACTATTATTATTATTTTTTTTAATCTTTCCTACTATATCGACTAGGATATATTGTGGTTTCTCTTTCTCGAGTAAAATGCACTTATTGTAAGTCGCTTTGGACAAAAACGTCTGCTAAATGCCCTCAATAAATAAATAAATAAATAAATAAATAAATAAATACTACTACTACTACTTACTTACATTATTCCAAGGAAGTAAAATAGTAGAATCAGACTCCAGACCACCCAAACTCCCCAAAGGCCACATATTTTTGTTATACTATGTATATAAGTATACTAAGTATACTAAGTATATATTTCATGATATCAATAACAACTACAGTACAAATAATAAGGATACAATACTATTAAAAAACAATAATAATACAAAATAATAAATTAATAACAACAATAAAAAAACAATTTAATTAATAAATTATTATTATTATTATTATTATTAATGATAATAATAATAATATCATCATCATCATCATCATGTTGACGTTAAGGTCATCCAACCCTCTCCATAGTGGGCCTGCTTCTGTGCCGAGTTGTGCTAGTGCAAAGACACTCTTTACCCTTTCACAGAAACAGGATTCCCCCGTGGTGTGAATTCACAGAAGATCCTTTTGAGATTTCTTTGTTGTCAAAGTTCTACAAGTGACTGTGAAAGGGATATTTTTCATAAAGGCTCAGTGATCTGTGGAACAGGCTTATTGTAGGAAGGGTAGTGGGTCTTTTTTTTTTTTCTACATTTAGCAAAAAGTAAGGGAAGACAGAGATTTTAAAAATTGATTTATTTACCTCATATAATATTAATTTATTAAGTCATCAATGCTTCCTTTTTTTTCTTCCTGGAAAAACCCTGTGTGGTTGGAGGGGTGAATGGGGCTATTTCTGTTGCATTTGATCAAGCGGAATATATATATATATATTTACATTTACATTTAGTCATTTAGCAGACGCTTTTATCCAAAGCGACTTACAAGGGAGAATAACATTCAAGCTACATTGCGACAGAGATTAGTGTAACAACAACATTAGTGTAACAATAAATACTGCAAGGTGGTGCTAAGTAATTGTAGGTTAGGACAGGAGGTACTCACTGAAGAGCTGGGTCTTCAAGTGCTTCTTAAAGACAGAGAGGGAGGTCCCCGCTCTGGTAATTTTTGGCAGCTCGTTCCACCAACATGGAACTACAAATGAGAATAGCCTGGATTGCCGTGGCTGTATGGCCGGCAGAGCCAGGCGACGCTCATTTGACGAGCGCAGCACCCGGGGGGCAACATGCGCTCTTACAAGAGCATTTAAGTAGGTGGGAGCATTCCCAGCAATCACTCTGTAGGCCAGCATAAGAGACTTGAACTTGATGCGGGCGGCTACAGGTAACCAGTGGAGCTCGATGAGCAGCGGAGTGACATGTGCCCTCTTTGGCTGGTTGAACACCAGTCGCGCCGCTGCATTCTGTATCATCTGTAGTGGCTTCACCGCACAGGCCGGCAAGCCTGTTAAGAGGGCGTTGCAGTAGTCGAGACGGGACATCACCAAGGTTTGTACCAGCAGTTGAGTGGCATATTGGGTCAGGTACGGCCTGGCTTTTTGGATGTTGAGTAGTGCGAAGCGACAGGACCGGGAGACGGCGGCAACATGGTCCGAGAATGTCAGTTGGTCATCAATAATGACACCAAGATTCCTTGCAGCCTTGGTAGGAACAAGAGATAGAGAGTCGATTTTAATATCAATGTTGTGATAAATACCTTGTTTGGCCGGGAAGACCAGCAGTTCCGTTTTCGCCAGATTTAGTTGAAGATGATAATCCTTCATCCATGTGGATATGTCAGCGAGACAATCCGAGATCCGCGTCGAGACAGTGGGGTTGTCGGGCTTGAAGGACAGATAGAGTTGAGTATCATCTGCATAGCAGTGATATGAAAAGCCATGTGAGCGGATGATCAGGCCCAGTGAGGTGGTGTATATGGCAAAGAGGAGGGGTCCTAGCACCGAGCCTTGGGGAACCCCTGTGGTGAGGTTGTGAGGCACAGACAGCTGGCCTCGCCATGTCACACTGAACGAGCGCCCAGTAAGGTAAGATTCAAACCAGGAAAGTGCACTGCCCGTTATGCCCATACTTGAGAGTATGGACAGGATATACACAGTGATATAGTTTTAGACCCATCATGCTCAATACACTAAAAAAAACTGTTTTGAAAAAAAAATATATATTTTTTTTTAGTAATATATATTATATTATATATATATTATAATTAATAAATGTAATAATTAAAATGTAACACTTTAATTAACCTACCACTATAAGTTAAATATGTAAATTATTTTAAAAAGCTGCCAGCTCCTGCCATGAGAAAGTACCATTAATTCGTAACCTCAGCAACACCCCGCAAATATTTTAAGGAAATTAAGCATTTAAAATTCCAAACGACTACAATTTGAAGCCGCGTGTTTAAGATTTAAAGCTACTTTAGCCAGGGCAAAGGGGAAAAAAGGCTAAGGTAGACTACCTAATATCTTATGCTTGGGTCTATTTTGTATCCAGCAAACGGCAAAAAACAACGGCAGCCCTCAGTTTGACTACAAACTGAAACCTTGAAGAATATTTCACATCACCTGCATCGAGTATCCACGGCGAAAAGCGTGGAACGCCAGATATATTGGTTTGGATCTTAAAAACAGCATTATCACCTGATCTCCATCAACAGGTTTCAGCACAGCGGCTTGACACCGCCGGGAGCCGGAAAGGTCAAAACACCATTCATCCTCCCAGCGAGAGAGGCGCCCTATCTGAGACAAAGGTCAAAAACCATCCCCTGCCCCTTTGGGCTTCTGCCATTGTGTCGTATTTTAGAAAGAAAATCTAATCTGCTGGGATCTAAATATGCCAGAGAATGCCTTCAATATTATATCCTGTTCTCTATTTTATTTTATGTTTGATTCAAACGATCTATCTTTTATCTAACTACTACTATCTTTCATATCTTTCACTGATTTATTCATATTTACATCATGAGCACACAAACAACTCTCAAGCATAATACCGTTTAAAGAATGCAGCCTTACCCTAAATAAATGAAGCGAAAACTGCTGAGAGAAACAAAAAGAAAAGTCATGAATATTGAGTTCAAATGTGAAATGATCAATGGTGTGGAAAAGTGACTCCTGTTTAGACGTTATTTCTCTCTCGCTCTCTCGCTCTCTTGCAAACACACACACACACACTGTGATGTGAAGAAAACTGGCTGTGCCACTGAGTCACGACTACTCACTGTTGATGAAGCCATTCACTAGAGCTGCTAATCAACCAACCAATCAGCACGCAGCGTGATGCTGTTCTCACCTCGATCTGTCTGGACTGGTGGGATAATGATGATAGGATATATATATATATATATATATATATATATATATATATATATATATATATATATATACATTGTATATATGATGCATCAATGTATTCATATATAATTTTATATCTTGTTTCAAAATCTTTTGATTTCCAACCTGTAAGTCTCCTAAAGCCCTTCCCGGCTTTATTGTAAGTGGGTGCTTGCCAAATCATTGGACATTTTTATACATATATATATTTGTTTAAAAAAAAAAACATTTATGGGTGTTTTCAAAATGGTGTACATAAATGTATATGTATGTATATTTGTATAAAACTTTGAAAAAGCATCACCACTACCTACCGTGATCGCCAATGTCCACGCTCATTCCTTTTATTTGTTAAAATAAACCTGCTCTGAGGGCGCGCCCGTCTCCCGTGTTACTCGACGTTTGATGAGGCAAACATTTTTGAGATTCTCAAGTGTGGCCGTGAGTCAGAAAAGGTTAGGGGCTTCTGGTTTAGACGCCTGCACTCGAAGTGTGCATTACTTTTTCTGTGCTTATGTAATTGCCCCTACAGAGAAGGGTTGGTGTCCAGAGAGAATCACCTTGGCCTAACTCTAAAGGGTTTATGCAACATGCACTTTGGGGCCGTGTCCTGTTAGTCAACGCTTCAGCTACAAGGATTCCTCCTGACGCTCGGAGGCATCACACTCTATCTTTGGAATTGTTAAACAACCTGGCACGATGCATTAGGGCGAACCATGCCACAATAACTGCCATCTTCCAGACACCGGTGGGCAGAAACTGTAATAGAAAGGATTCTTGTCTGGGTTTTTTCGTTTTTTTAAACTGAATGTTTCATGAAATATTGTGACAGGGCTGTGTTTCAATGTAACTGTGACTAGTTTTAAGTTGTTAAGTTGTTACTTATTCTGATATATTACAGCATCTTGCACTTGTATGTGGTTGGATTTAGAAACAGGAGATCATGCACTTTAGTTCGAGGTTGCTCCAATAGTCAATATATGCTTTGATTGTTTCTAGCCTCTCATGTAAGTCGCTTTGGACAAAAGCATCTGCAAAAAGAATAAATGTAAAATGTAAATGTGAAGACGTTCCGACATGGCCCATAGAAACAGGGCCAACTGTTACTAACGCTACTCAAAAGTTACATCGATATAAGGTTATTTTTAACCCACCTCTTTTTTTGTTTTACCACTACTGCACTGTATGTATGAGTATGCATATGATTGTTGAAATAAACGTCCTCTGAGAACGCACTTTGGCTCCCGTATTACTTCTGGTTAGATGTGGACCGCAAACATTTTTGAGATTTTCAAGTGGGCCGCCCTCCCGAGGCCCCTGGTTCTGTGAGCCAATGGCGTTTGAGCATTGCTTAGTTCTGTTTTGTTGTATTTACTCCGTAACTTTCACTCGTTTCATGTCAACAGTCCACCAAAATCTGTTTCTGAACAAATTTGAGGTATTAGATCTACAAAGTCTCATTTCAAAGTTTGTTCCGACTTTCGTTGGCATTCTGCAAACTTGTGGAACATGGACAGCGCACCGCGACCCTCAGACGCAGGGATTGTTTTGTGTAAGAATCGGAAATTAAAATAAATTTAAAGAAATTCTAAATACTCCCCTTTAATGTGAAATTGGACATTTTTCACATTCCTTTCTTCAAGTCTTACATTGTCGTTTTTATTTAGCGTCACAAGATGGCGGCAATAGCCAGTGTTAGCATTAGCATGTAGCGGAGTGATAGGAGGGGCGTGCGCTTGACAGTGGTCGTTATTAACAGACCGTCTTTATGAACGTCATTAGTCAGAAATGAAGCGAACCCCGGACCCTGAGAGCGTTCGTCATACAAAATACTTTATTTTGAAGTAATCCCAAAAGTTTGTCACGGTTCAAATTGACACCTTGACACAAACTCATCACCCGCTGAATGTAAAAATAACAAAGGCTGCGGTAAGTCTGGAGTCAAAGCAGTCTGCAAATACAGACACATAGGAAACGATACAGAACATGCAAAACAATGTTTTATTGGCGTCCTTTTTGTGCGCACAAGACTGTACCTTGCACTCGTTTATAGAAGGCGTCAATAGATGCAAATAAATTAAAACAAAACAAAAAATCTTCTCTGAATCTGGCTCAAAGTAATGGAACTATTAGAAAGTCGTTCATTCATGCATTTTGTGCTGATGAACAAACTCAAAGGAAAGTGGAGAACAGAACTCTTCACCAAAGATGTTCATCAAAAAATGGCACAATCTTTACAGGCTGCTGCTGTGGTTATTATCGTAGAAACTCTCAGTACGTTCAATGAGGCTGAAGATGGGATTTTGATGCAAAAGAAGATAGTTGTGCAAAAAGCTTTGAGTGTAATAGCTGAGTAAACATCTCAACCCTCATCTGGATGTCCATATCCTTTTATAAATAATATTTATTAAAGGCGCCCCCGTGGGATTTAAATGGAGAAACCCAGCAGGGGTGGGATTTGGGGTCCAGGTGACTCTGATCCATTACATTCCAAGCAATTCACTTTGTGATGAACTGCGAGCCAGCACAATGAGGCTTTTTCTTTTTCTGTGATTGAATGCTTCAGAGACATCCAAGAGTGCTGTTACATATATATATATATATATATATATATATATATATATATATATATATATATATATATATATATATATATATATATATATATATATATATGTAACAGCACTCTATCTATACTACATATAGTTGTATAGTTATATATATATATATATATATATATATATATATATATATATATATATATAACTATATAAAGCCTTGTAGCCGTGCCATCCCATTCCTCACCTCTGCTGGGTTCCTCTTTATAAAAACTCTACTATACTATACTAAATTATACTATACTATACTATCTGTTCTCCCTGGACTACAGTCCTGCACCACCGGGGTCTAGGTCGGGGACCCCTTGGGGGAGTAAGGGATAAGGTTCGGGCAGGGGTCTATTATCACTCTGCAGGGGGGTTACTTAGCCAAAATGACCGGCCCGCTGCACATTATCCCGCCTCTTACGCAGCTGGTTACTAGATAAAGTAATTCAATGAGATGGAATATTGAATTTAACTGACCATTTAAAATTTGTATGCCTATGGAAAGGAGAAAAACATGTAGGCAGGGCGATACCAGGGACGTGAATCCAGGCGGAGAAGTGGTTGTCCGTGGCAACGGTCATTATTGACAGACGGTGGTCATTATTCAGAAATAACTGACCACTGGTTGCCGCGATTGACCAATGAAAATGGAGTATTACACAGAGCCATGTTATAAACATGTCACCCATATAAACATGTGGTTGCGAGTAGTTTATGATTAGAAAATTTTAGATATTAAGAGCAAAATGATGAGAAGGGAGTATAAACCATGTCTATTTGAAACAACTATTTATTTGTTTATGTTAAACAGGAATAATAGTGATAATTTGGGTAGTTTTGAGTTATGCACTTCTATCAAAATAAAAACAAAAAACCTGTGCAGAACTCTACCTCGGACGCTAATCCTGCAAAGACATGAAACTACTGGATTTTTAACCACAAGATTAACACTTGTTCTCTCCAACAGAAACAGACATTCATGACAGACACCTGTGCAAAAAGTAAACTTGGTTAAAACACAAGACATAGTATAATTTGTAAACGCATTATATTGTAAAATGTTTTTAGAATAATGCTACAATCTGACAAACAAACAGCAAACATCAGATGCATTTTTGGCAATGTGAGGTCCACCTGAATAAAAGCACTGAATTATTAAAAAACAAAGTCTCATTCAGGAAGCGATCGGTCCCTCAGTGCCTAATTGCAAAAGCCAAACAACCTCAAAATCATTCTTGCATAACAGTTCCCGCCATCCCCCTCTTTCACATATATCCAAAATAGATTCATATGGGACATCAGTAAAGTAAAAAAAAAAATCGAGTCTTTCTCAAAAAATAAAAAAAAGGCATTGGTATTTAAAAGAGAATAGTCATATCTATGGCATTGAGAATGATGGAAAAACAGAAATGTTGACATGTAACAAATTCCGGTTCTTTCCTTTGGACGACTGTTAGATAGATCCGTTGAGAAGCGTTCTTCAAAATAAACCCCTCCCGTCGGTCGTCTACCCGGGCGCTCGGGACTCCGCCGGACGGACAGATAAATCAAGGTTTGGGACGGTGTACATTCAAGGTCAAGCTCAGACACTGCAGGGGATCTCGTCCTTTCCAGCCGAGGATACGTCTCACGTAGAGTGCGATTTCTTTGTACTGACACGGACCTTTGACTTGCTACCGTACATGCCGTGTTATTTTCTGTGCGTCTATAAGACTCTGTGATGAGACCATGGCGATGGAATTTTAATTTTTTCATTCCAAATTTTCAATCCCCATTCAAGACACTAGGTTGATTCATTATGCGTCGACAAGATTGGTATGTGTGTGGAGTTACCGAGACATGGCGTGACACATGCTTTTCGGTATCTCTCCCGTTTCTCGCTGAAAGAAAAAGGGATTATTACTTTGATTTCAGAATGTGGTGCGGGTAGTGTGGCCGCATTTGTTTATACGACATGGGTACCATTTTTGGACCTTGGTGAGATGGCTACAGAAGACCCGACACACAGTAAGCGACAGAAAGACATTTTCCTCAAATGTTGATCATTGGACTTTGTGGTGTAAGACTTTGTCGAAGAAAAAAAAAAAACCCCAGCTAATTCCAAAAATGTTGAATCAGAATGTCTGTCCATGACATTAACCCTTTTCTTTACCTTCTCTTCATTCCTTTCTGTTTCCCAAATCTGATCATCACGTGTGTACTCAGACTCCTCGAAAGAGACTTGGAACAGCTGAGGTCATGCTCAGTCCACCAACGCAATGGCGCAAGTGTTTCTTTTTTTTTTCCTGTCTTTATTATTAAGTTCAAGTTCAAGTTCAAGTTCAAGAGATTATTTGTCACATTAAGGCACAAAGGGACTTTTTTCCCCCAAGGTCGAAAAGTTGGATGTCTTGAAAGATCCGGCAGTGGAACATTCGTTAGACTGTCTAGCTATCTATTTGTCTATCTGTGAATACAATCCGGAAAAGAGGTTTCTCTTCCTTCTCATGTTTCAAAACAAAGGAAACGTGAGTGTTCTTGGGTAAAAAGGTGTTCATCGCTGATGATACAGTGCTTTTTATCGGCGAGGAGCCTCATTCATCTGATGCAGATTTTAGAGATTCTTGTGATATTTGGACAGAGAGGTACAGTATGGTATGGCGAGGGATTTACGTGTCTCCCAGTGGCAAAGTTCAACGGCTGCACGGGGGTGTTTGTCAGAGTTCTGTATACTGTATGCATACAGATCATGTAGAGAAGAAGCCCAACACATCCTTGAAACTTGAAACTCAGAAACACAAGGAAAACCTTTTGTCTTGATTGAACACACTCTTCTGTCCCCATGAGGAATGTGGTCGTCTCTGAGCTCGGCGAGCACAGGAACTACAAACGTAGAAGGAAGCCTGAAGGAAACGCAACTGGGGCTGCAGGATCATCAGAATGTGAATGTATATGTGAATGTGTGTGTGCATGGGTGTGTGTGTGTGTGTGTGTGTGTGTGTGTGTGTGTGTGTGTGTGTGTGTGTGTGTGTGTGTGTGTGTCCACACACGCGTGTGCTTGCGTGCGTTGGTGCATGCGTGTGTGTGTGTGTGTGTGTGTGTGCATATGTGTACCTGTGTGCATGCTCATGCGTGTGTGCACATGGGACGTGTGCGTGAATGTACTTAGCTTCACAATTGATCTGTTGGAGTCTCTTCAGGTTCTCAATCAATGATTGTGGCATTCAATCCACCTAATGAATGTGCAGAGCCTCTTGTCACAGAAGCTTAATCAATCAGCACAAGTGTCTGTGTGTGTGTGTGTGTGTGTGTGTGTGTGTGTGTGTGTATGTGTGTATATATGTGTGTGTGTGCGTTGTATGTGTGTGTGGGTCTACCATTCAGCAAGCTCTGTCCTTGCTCGTCCATCTTGTGAGCTCTTCTTAACCCTTCCGTCAACCAAATCTCATTCCGATCAGCCGGCCCTTCACTTGAGATTTTCGATGACAGCTATCTCCCGGCGGTCGGCGTAGTCAGGGCTGAGGCCGTTCAGGTACAGGCTGCCGTTCCTGGACAGCGCTCCGGGGGCCGGGGTGAGGGACAGAGTCAGGTTGGGGTAGGCGTCCCTCTCCTCCCCCAGGTTGACTGACAGCGTCCTCCTGCCGGGCGTCATCTCCTGGTTCATGGACGCGTTGATGCCCAGCTCCGACGACAACTTGCGCTTGATGGAGGCGGCGCGCTGGAACTTGTCGTAGATGTCCACGCTGAGGCGCCGCCGCGTCTCCTTGAACTCGGCGGAGACGTTGGCCGTCCACTCGGCGGCGTGCGCCCGGAACTCCCCGACCTGCAGAGAGCGGAGGAGGGGTGAGGTTGGCTTGAGGCAGTGGTGGAAAAATTACTGGGAAGCCACACTCCGGTAAAGTAGAGAGATCCTAATAAAGAAATACTAGACTAAAAATCTTAAAGTAGCTGATATTAAATGTAAATTAAAAGTAAAAGTAAATGCTGTGAAGAAATTATTCTGCTTGCCAATATTTCTGTATTCTTCGGTAAACACGAGAGGCACTTCATTCTGTCAGGCGCATCCTTCACTCTGACATAAGAAAAACAATGCTGCAAAAATGAAACTGAACGCAGGCAGGGTGGCCTGGTCTTCATGACAAACACAGCCATCCCCCATCCGTGGACAAAAATAAAAAATACAACGTTTCAACAGTTAAAAAGTATCCCAATACCACAGGAAAACCGCGTCATGTGATCTGAACATGGGCTCAGGAGTGTTTGTTTTCGCTCAGCTTGCTGCTTGACAGGACCCTTGATTCGCTAACATCAACCTTGTGATAACCGGCTCCACTAACTATCATTTACCAGTTGTGGCAGATGCGTGGTTAAGCTGTGGTCTGCGGGTGACGGTGCTGGCTTCTTCCCACCCCGGCACAGCTGTATCGGGTCAGCCTATCAGAATCATTAGCGCTGATTGGTCGGACCCGGCTGGAAGAGTCTTCTCATGTGTCGTCTTGTCTCACAGTGGGGATCGCGTGGTCTCTTCAACGCCTGCGGACCGAATCGCGACCAAGGAAATCCGGACTCTGATTATTCCTTTTATATTTGGCCTCGTTTTTGGCGAGCGAGGCTTTTTGTTTGTCATTATAAATACAACTCTCACCATGTTGGCCACTGCCAGATAGACCCACTGCCTCCCTAAACCCGTACGTGTGGGCAGAGATTCCCACACCAGGTTTCCTCAGATTTGACTTTGTAGCGAGTAAACCATGTATTGCAGAAAAATTATACTTTTTTGGGGGATTTCGGGATAAATTTGGGATAAATTTGGCGAAGTAAAAGTCAACAGAATAATAACTTGAGTAAAGTACAGATACTCGCAAAAAATACTTAAGAACAAAGTATTTTTATTTAGTTACTTTACACCACTGGCTCGAGGTCTTCATGGGTCTATCCCAGGTCCGTGGCCAATTGCGACAACTGTCCGGTTTTAGATCTCTGGCTCTGTGAATTGGGATTGGCAGGATTTTAGTCCGTTCAGGTCTATTAAATCGGTTAATCTCAGTTGTTGGGTTTCAGGCCTCGAGCTGTTAATCTTAATTGCCGGTCTTTAGGCCTCTATCTCTGTTCGACTTTATTGAGGTTTTAGGCCAAAACAGCTCTATTAACTCTGCTAATCGCAATCGTCGGGTTTTAGTCCTTTTGGGAGCCGTGAAGACCTAGAGTTTTTTGACTGTGATTTGCTCACTACATGCACCCCATTCATTAGATTTGGTGCGATTTATTGTTTAGATGAATAACAGACTGCAGTGTGTGAGTTGAGAGTGTAATATCAATAGATCTGGAATGTTGTGAGGTGCTGCGATCTAGACGGTTGTGCCTTGTTTACTATAACCCTTGTATTAAGTTGGACAGATTTGACCCAAATTTCGGTGTTTATCATAACTAACAGGCAGGTTACTGTAACATACTTGTTTCAACCTGAGGCCAGGTGTCTAATTTGGGGTCTTGAACTTATATTCAGAATATTAACACCTTGATGATTTTGTTTATGTCTATAAGCGCTTTGCACCCCATTTTGATACTTCAGCCACGTTTGGCCACAAAAGAGAATAGAGTAGGCCTTTATGAACTAACAGCTAGTAGAAATAAGTCTCTCTCTCTCTCTCTCTCTCTCTCTCTCTCTCTCTCTCTCTCTCTCTCTCTCTCTCTCTCTCTCTCTCTCTCTCTCTCTCTCTCTCTCTCTCTCGAGCACACAAGTACGCACACACACTGCTCTCACCACAAACATCAAGACCATCCCCTTTTATTTGAACTAAAGGTACTAAACTGACATAAAACACTCACCATTTACTCACTCAGTCAGGCAGAAGCGATTGTCAGAAGAGGAACCTGAGCAGAATATTCTCAGTGATTGAAGCCCTCGCTCTAATCTTAGACTGTGTTAACGACAGTGAAAAAGAGGAGGAAGTGTCTGAAACACGAGGACAACGTTGAGCATAATTCAGAGTACAATGAATCATCCCCTGATGAAGAAAGAGAAAATACACAGGCTGAAAGAGAGGCACCGCGTTCCAAATTATTATGCGAATGATATTTTTCTCAGATTTTCCTAAATAGTCGATGCAAATGACAGTCAGTATAATTTTCAAGTCATCAACGTTAGGGTATATTTCAAATGTTTTTGAACAAACCTCCCAAAGATAACAGTATTTTTTTCAAAAATAAAAAACTCGAAATGCACTGTTCCAAATTATTATGCACAACAGAGTTTCAAAACATTTTATAGGTTGTAAAGAACTGAAAATGGTCATTTGTTGAATTTGAAGCATTAGGAGGTCATATTTACTGAAATCAAAAGCTATTTCAATCAAAAACATCTTAACAGGCCGAGTTACATGTTAACATAGGACCACTTCTTTGATATCACCTTCACAATTCTTGCAGCCATTGAACTTGTGAGTTTTTGGAGAGTTTCTGCTTGAATTTCTTTGCAGGATGTCAGAACCGCCTCCCAGAGCTGCTGTTTTGATGTGAACTGCCTCCCACCCTCATAGATCTTTTGCTTGAGGATGCTCCAAAGGTTCTCAATAGGGTTGAGGTCAGGGGAGGATGGGGGCCACACCATGAGCTTCTCTCCTTTTATGCCCATAGCAGCCAATGACACAGAGGTATTCTTTGCAGCATGAGATGGTGCATTGTCATGCATGAAGATGATTTTGCTATGGAAGGCATGGTTCTTCTTTTTGCACCATGGAAGAAAGTGGTCAGTCACAAACCGTATATACTTTGCCAAGGCCATTTTCACACCTTCAGGGACCCTCAAGGGGCCAACCAGCTCTCTCCCCATGATTCCAGCCCAAAACATGACTCCGCCACCTCATTGCTGATGTCGCAGCCTTGTTGGGACGTGGTGGCCATCCACCAACCATCCACTACTCCATCCATCTGGACCATCCAGGTTTGCACGCCACTCATTAGTAAACAAGACTGTTTAAAAATGAGTCTTCATGTATTTCTGGGCCCACTGCAACCGTTTCTGCTTGTGAGCATTGGTTAGGGGTGGCCGAACAGTAGGTTTGTGCACAACTGCAAGCCTCTGGAGGATCCTACACCTTGACGTTTGCGGGACTCCAGAGGCACCAGCAGCTTCAAGTACCTGTTTGCTGCTTTGTAATGGCATTTTAGCAGCTGCTCTCTTAATCCCATGAATTTGCCTGGCAGAAACCTTCCTCATTATGCCTTTATCTGCATCAACCCGCTTTGCTCTGAATCAGCCACAAATCTCTTCACAGTACGATGATCACGCTTAAGTTTTCGTGAAATATCTAATGTTTTCATACCTTGTCCAAGGCATTGCAATTGACGCTTTTCGGCAGCAGAGAGATCCCTTTTCTTTCCCATATTGCTTGAAACCTGTGGCCTGTATAATTATGTGGAACGTCCGTCTTAAGTAGTTTTCCTTTAATTGGGCTCACCTGGCAAACAAATTATCACAGAGATTGATTTCAGTGATCCAAAGAGCCCTGAGGCACAATACCATCCATGAGTTTAATTGAAAAACAAAAAATTAAATGTTTATGACACTTAAATGCAATTTGCATAATAATTTGGAATGCAGTGTATATTTATTTCAATGTGCCGTCTTGTTATGAAAAATAAATGATGTGAAATTATTCATGTGACTGTTTTAATGTGAGTTACATTTGTCATCATCATGTCGGGGGCCACTGGGGCAGCTTGTCATAATGAATGTTATTGAAACAGTAATCAGTGGTTAAGCATTGAAACATAATACAAGGATTGACAAAAGCTTCCCATAAAAATCTATTACATTTAAGGAAAAGTAAACAGATCTGTGTGTGAGAAGTCTCAAAACTGGCAGATCAAGGTATCTGAGAATATATTTGAATCTTGTTGATGCCGACAGCCGTTATTATTTCACCTCGAGAGACAGTGGAGATAGGCGAGGGGAAACTATTGATGTTATTCTCATAATGCATGTAGTAGCCCAGGGTATTCATTGATCTTCTTCGACTGAGTGTGTGTGTGCGCGTGCGTCTGTGTGGACACTTATGAGTCCGTGCTTTCTGCTTCTTGAACTCACTTTCTCTGTCTTCCCGGCCCTCCCCCATTGACTAACACAATTCTCTGAAGAGATCCCAGCTTTAGATGGCCCTTGCAGAGGGCACTCCTGAAAACACTTATGCAGGGATTTACACTGCAGCACTGGAGTCATGTTAAATGAGAAGGAATGAAGGGGTTACTTAATGCATGAGGGTGCCTGCTTGCTTATAATGTAAAGTATGTTGTATGTATGTTTGAGTGTCTATGTGTGCACTTCTGCATCTTCAACACCATGGTGTTGAAGCCAATGTGAAAGACCTTGAAAATGCAGTTCAGCTATTTGCAACTTAAGGCTTCTAAAAATGACCAACTGAATGGAAGTCAATGAAAATATATAATATATAATATATATATAATGGGAACAATATATCTAAGTTTAGACTTCTAATGGGAGTCTGGGTTGAGATTTGAAAAGTTGTTTTCATAAATAAGATATCAACTCTTAGAGAGAATTATTGTATATTTGGGGCTATAGTTGTTTCTGTTATGTTTCTTCCAAGCTTCCCATTGTCTGGCGGTTTCACTCTCTCGACCTTGGCACACCAAGACTCCATGCCGCTGCCCAAATTTAGAAAAATCCCTGGTCCTGTTTCCTGCCAAGATACTGTAGCAGCGAGCATAAACCAAAACTTGAGGCTTCAAATCCTCTCTCCAGAAACCAGCTGGTGATATCACAGATGCTACGTTCATTTTTCTCTACAGTCTACAGGTGTCTGTCTGAGTGTGTGCACCTGTACAACTGTGCATTTTTTTTTGTGTGCAAGTAAGTACTGCACATGTACTGTATGCATGAGTGTGTGTGTGTGTGTGTGTGTGTGTGTGTGTGTGTGTGTGTGTGTGTGTGTGTGTGTGTGTGTGTGTGTGTGTGTGTGTGTGTGTGTGTGTGTGTGTGTGTGTGTGTGTGTGTGTGTAAGTGTGTTTGTGTTTATGTCTTTAGGGGTGTAAGTAATGAGCATGACAGAACAGCAAGGTGTCCTATTACTCACCAGCAGTTGCTGTGCACACAACAAATATCTAATCCAACACCTCTGTGAGGCGACATTTACCCCCCGTGCCATGGGCAGGTGGAGTATCCATCTCTTAAGATTAATGGCTTGAGGCATAAATTGCTAAGAAGTATGAGGTCTGACTTGCAATTCTCACGACACAACATTAAGTAGTCGGATTTTCACGCTCTAAAAAAAATTACTTCCAATTATGTAAAATATACCTACATAAGAGGCTTTTCATCCATAACCTAAACACAGCACTTTGGCTGAAACAAATCACGTTAACTGTGTTGCTGTTGCTGGAAAAGAAGATTTTAAAAAGGTAAAGGTAAAGGTAAATACTTTCAGCAAGCATCAATTCATTTTTCTAATTTTTGAAAAAAATAAATGAAGGATTTTCTCACAGAGGTGTATCATTTCACCGGTGCAAAGAGGGGGAAAGGCTCATTCTGGGACCATCGGTTGTGAGCGTGTGAGCCCACTGTGGGACGAAAATCAATTCCTGCTTTTCCCGGTCTCCCTGTGGTGTGGCCCTTAGATAAATCATCCCACATTGATCATTTTAACTTGTATTTACTCATTAAGTGTGGGGCCACTGAACTGATTGGTAGGAGTGACTCGTGTACAGGCAGTTACGTGATGCAGGAAAAGAGTGAGCTGGGTGGACTGGACTGGGGAATATTGTGAATCTGTGGAAATGTGCAACTTTATGGTGACTGGCCAAGAACAATTTATGTGTTTCAAATGCTAGAGTATAATACAAGCTCATGCACATTTCTAACTGACCTTAGAGGGGTTTGGGCAAAGGGGGGATTTACATGGGTTTACTTGTCCGCTTTCTGGGGACGCCACAAAACCCATAATGGATCTAATGCTGAAGCAGTGTTTTTGCGAGTTTTGGGAAATTGTCTTGCTCTCAAACCGGCTTGAATCTGTCTTTAAAAATGATGAAGGATCTCCAAACTGCTCCCTGAAGGCACCTTTTCTCTTTTTCTCCCCAAAAGTGAGAAATGACTTTCAACCCTGTCACTCATACTGTACGTACCTCCTCCTTCGTTTTCTTGGAAATGACCCGGAACCAATCTCCGATCATGCTCAGCACGGCGGCGAAGTATGCCAGGCCCACCAGGATCCAGAACCACACCACGGGCTTGTAGTAGTCCAAATACTCCGGACTCTCTGCTCCGGCTACAGAACCATAACATCAACGTGGATTACACAACATCTGGGTTATGTCATCTCTATATGGCGAGCTTATGATATACGCACTATTCTGGGGGAAGACACAAACCAAACACGGAAATGATGATTCATGTATGACAGAGAGCATCAGAGCAGATAAGCAAATGGCAAATGAAGAACAAGAACAAGTGTGATCTCACCTTCCCTCTGACTCTTCTCAGAGGGAAGAATGGGTGAAAGGGATAGGAGGATAGCAGGAAGATATAGGAAAGATCTACTGACCTTTCTCCCCAGCCACAAAGTCACCGAAGCCAATGGTGGTGAGGGTGATGACCACAAAGTAGATGGACTCCAGCGCACTCCAGCCCTCGATGTGCTTAAAGATGACGGCTGGCAGCGCCACGAAGATGAAGCACCCGAAGAGGATGAACAACACCGTCGAAATGACACGTATCTTGGTCTGGCTGACTTTCCACTTCTGCCGGGAGGACACAGCAGTGGCTTGAATCAATCGGTCAACAACGCTTTGCGATTTTTGCAGGGACAGAGCACAGTGTGAAAGGGAATGAAACATTCACAGGGACTAGATTCAAGATTCAAGAGGTTTATTCATCACACACAGACTAGCTGGAGGCTACGGGTGCCAGCGTTATCACTGAGTCTGAATGCTACTCAATGACAGCTCACTGATATCCGTAGGCTTTAAACGACGCCATCACATTACAACCAGTATGTTCTTGCGTAAATACTGTGTGTTACCCCACCAACACCTGACCAATGTCCCATTTCCCCCTTTTTAATAGGGCTTTTATCGCACGTCCCCCTCTGATGAGTCACTTCCTTTGACCTCCTTCCAGAAATACAGTTGATGTCAACTAACTCCTGAACGCCAGGTTACCAGAATGTCTCTACATTCGGAGGAGACACAAACCAAAGCTTGGGTGCTGTTTTATATGTAATGCAACAGACATGTAACATTAGTGGGAGATATAACAGCTGGGAGATAAGAACTCAAGTGTCAAGTGGAGTTAGGTAAATTAAGCTCAAATGGAGCAATGGGAGACGTGCCATTCAACTTTAAAGATGGCTTTATGTGTACTGGAGCTTGGTCCCTTAACTTGGTATTTATTCACTATTATTTTTCCTTCTCTAAGGAAACACTGAGACATTTTGAGGTTGAGTTCACCCTGCAGTCGCTCCTTGCTGCTGCCTTTTCCTACTCCCGCCACCTTGTTCCGGTTGAAGTGATTGCACTTCACATTACATATTACACATCCCGCCCCCGTTATGCAAGTCTGAGCTTGTCCGCTCGGTGGAGAGGCATACATAAGAGGCGAAACCTCAGATGGCAGAGTCTGTGATGTCTGACATCCTCACATCAATGAGAGC